>NW_015540855.1:586998-616488 GCF_001515605.1 Sinocyclocheilus anshuiensis | reverse complement strand
GTATGGAAGAACAGCCATGGATATGGAAGTGCAAAGGGATGCTGGCTTGCTTTGGATATATCTGTTTGTGTGTGTGTGTGTGTGTGTTCCAAATCTATGTGTCTAGAGCAGCTCCATTGTCACTGCATTCAGCCTACATCCTCTCTCACTCTTACTGTTTTTTTCCCTTGCTCTCTCTGTGTCTCTCCCTCTCTCCTGGGGGATGATCGATGGCACTCTTTCACCACAGACATTTTTAGAGGGTCGATAGACTGAGTGGAGGAGTGGAGAGAGGGAGAGAGAGAGAGCTAGAAAGAGAAGAGAGGTAGGGACCCGAGCTCTACTGAGTAGCGCTCAATTCCTCTACAGAGTTAAGTGCTGCTCCAAGGGGGCTACCAAACACACACACATATGCACACACACACACACACACACACACACATATCTACACACAACACTGTAGATTGTGGCTGAAAAAAGAGAGGTAAAGATTGGGCCGAATGGGCGACTGAGTAAATTGATTGACAGCTGTATCTCTCTCTGTTTTCATTGACACTTGCTATCTTTCAAGTTAGCGTAAGATTAAAACTGTTCCTATCTTGATCTTTTTAAAATGTTTTTCCCAACATTAACATGTTTCTATTCACAATGGAAAAAATGTGAAATAATTTTGTTCAGTGTATATATATATATATATATACATATATATATTACACACACACATATACACACACACATATGCACACACACACACACACACACACACACACACACACACACATATCTACACACAACACTGTAGATTGTGGCTGAAAAAAGAGAGGTAAAGATTGGGCCGAATGGGCGACTGAGTAAATTGATTGACAGCTGTATCTCTCTCTGTTTTCATTGACACTTGCTATCTTTCAAGTTAGCGTAAGATTAAAACTGTTCCTATCTTGATCTTTTTAAAATGTTTTTCCCAACATTAACATGTTTCTATTCACAATGGAAAAAATGTGAATATCACAAAACTTTTTTTTTTTGTGCAAATAAAGCAACATAAAAACAGCAGCATGTAGTTTTTCTTCCCTGAGCAAATTATTCACATGGCTTGTTGAATTAATTTATGCAAAAATCTGAATATTGAAACATTTTTGCGAATAAAGCAGTGTTTTTATCCAATGTGATATTTTTTTCTGTAAGTGTAAGTCACATGACTTGTTGAATTTGATTTACACAAAAAATCTGAATATGGTCAGCGCCGATAGCCTTGTGAACAAACAGCGCCGTTACACTACGGGCGTCCCGAGTTCGAATCCCAACTCAAGGACCCTTCCCGATCCCGGCCCCCTCTTTCTCTTCCACCTAGCTTCCTGTCAGCTCTGATCTGTCCTATCATAATATAAAAAATGCCAAAAATAAATCTTAAAAAAAAAAAAAAAATTATCTAAATTTTTGCAAATAAAGCAGTGTTTCCATCCATGCGATATTTTCTTCTACATGTGAATTATTCAGTCACATAACATTTGAGGACTCTTTTGAAATTCATCTATACATTTATTCAATAAACTTGTTTCCATCATAATTTATGTGCATCCACCTCAAGTTGGCGTAAAAGTTTTTTTATGCGCATTTTTGAAATGTAATTCGCATCTCTGTTTCCATCCAGCATTATTTTAGGCAATATTCCAAAATACTTTGATAGAAACCCAGCTGTCTTTATTCTTCTAATGCTTGCCAGAATGTGCACGTGTTTCTGTGTGTGTGGCGCAAAGTGTGTTTGTCTGTATATAGGTCGACCTGCTGTTTAGCCTCTGTGTTAATAATGCATGGTAAGACTCGAGCACCTGCTGACCCAAACACACACACACACACACACACTGTCCTACTTTGTCAACCAATAATCAACTATCTCCACCTGCACTCAAAGAGGAGATGCACACAAACCTCACACCATCTCTGTGTCTCTGCTGTGTGTGTGTGTGTGTGATTAATGGGGATTATTTCTGCTGTCCAGGTAAATCTAATCTCTGTCAGCACCTGCCCCACACCTGTGATCACTGTGACGACCGCTAGCAGCGGGACAAAAGGGGTGTAAAAACACAAATACAAGAATGACAACAGGAAGTGACAAGTGTGTGAAATGCATAGAAAGGGATTTCAGAGCATTTTTCAGAGGTTGCGTGTTACCTGTGAGCAGCACTAGGGCGCACAAGCAGGAGAACGCAGGCATGTCAAAGTTGAGACTCTGCAGGTGAGTGCTGAAGTCTCGGATGGAGTCCAGCCACTCGCCGAAGCCGCGCAGGCACTGCTGCCGGTGAAGGACCAGGCCTGTGCAAAACACGAACTTCTCATCTGCCAGCAAAGACCTGAGCAAAAGAGAGGGAGAAGAGATCTAGATGAAGAACTGTTGTTATTTATACTGCTTCAAGCTGCCGTTTGAAGCCACGAGTTCAGTCGCAGCCTTTCATCTTTTAATTAATTGCCGTTCTTCTCGTTCCCTTCAGAACAGGTACCTGTTTCAATTTAGCGAGCCTCTAATTCTGTACGTAGCCACACATGCTATCAGAAAGCACACACAGTCACTGCTGTGACACACACACACACGCTGATTATCACCTCTCTCTGATTCATGTGATGACGATCTGCCCTTGGATTGGCTGCTGAATCTGTGTTTAAGGCATACTGCACGGAAACAATTACCATAGCGACAAATGAAAGCCAGTACAGGGAAGAGCACATCAAAGATAGGAATGGACCTAATTATGCCAAGCTTTCCCAATTAAAGCTTTTAAAACATTCCTGAGATTATACTCTTTCTTTCTTTCTTTCTCTCTCTCTCAGCTCTGTCCTTTCAGGGTTGGAGGGTAACTTCTGGGTCAAAGCAGTAAAGTTGTATCTTCACGTATTCTCACGAAAATCGTTTGTGTGTAATTGCAGCGAAACACCCAAACACTCGCTCTGCACTCGTCCATCTTCTCAATCCACTCATCCTCACTCTCTTTTGGTCTGTCTTCAGCCCTTCTCAACCCTGCAATTTAGGAAGAAAAACTTCCTCTCGTTTTTCCCGTAGAGTGCTGGCTTCTGCTGCGTGAACTGTTCTTCATTAGTCTGCACGAAAACGCACTCTCGTATAGACGAGGAGTAATGGAAAGGGGATGAAGGGAAAACGGCGAGGAGGAAGATTCGAGAGTCATCTTCTGAGTTGTTTTTGAAGCCCAGAGGGGTAAATAATCAAAATGTGTGCTTCATTAATGCGGTCTAATGGTTTTACGCCACTACATATGAATGCATATATACTGAATCCACTGACACGGCGCTGGTGATGTTATATTGGAAAGTGAGCATCATTTTGTCCTGTTCACTCCAGGAGAGCACTTGAAGTGAATACTATGAAGGGCGCAGGGCTCTTGTATGTGGGCGTCTGGAACACCCTACATGAAGACGTACATGACTGTTATTTTATGTTAACATCATGTTTATGCTAACAACTAATAAAGGAAGAGTTCACGCTAAATGTATTTTTAATTCATTTATTCATTGTTTGTTTATGTATATTTATTGATAGGAATATTAGTTTTTGACAATTTGAGGGTGAGTAAATGATAGCATTATATTTTTGGGCAAACTATCCCTTTATGATTGTTGTAGCAAATAAAATATATAAATAAAATATAACTTTTTTTTAACATTATTTAAAAATTTTGAAGGATCATGTGACACTGAAGACTGGAGTAATGGCTGCTGAAAATTCAGCTTTGCCATCAAAGAAATAAATTAAATTTTTAAATATATTAAAATGGAAAACAGTTATTTTAAATTGTAACAATATTTAACAATATTCTACTGTATTTTTTATTTAAAAAATGCAGCCTTGGTGAACATAAGGCTGAAATATTTGAGCTGTAATGTAGCTCTAGTGAATATGAGAGAAGTGAGGGTTTGATTTCATATTTTAAAATTAATCATGAGGATGCACCACCCAGCATCACATGATCATATATGGTGAAATTATTTCCTTGCATATATCCTTCACTAACAGCCATGTGGAAGGGCCCTTCATTAAAGGTTTAAAAATGCCGTTAGCAATCAGTCCATTATCTACCGCTGCCATAGGGAAGGAGGGAAAACAGGAAAAGAGTGAACACAGAATGAGTGGAAGCTCCTCATTATTACAGAACAAAATTAACAACAGCACCCTTGAGGAGGGAAGCGCACACATTCCTTTTAAATTTGCGTCAGAGTGAGTCGGTCTCTTTGCGTCCATTCATTTATTAACCTCAGTGCGGCTGCACGGGGTAAGAATATGTGCATGTGTGAGCCACATCAGATACCATTCTCTGGTGTGTGGTGTAGAGTCTATTTTCAAAACATGTGAGAACTGTGAATGTTTGTGAGCGGAAAATGTGCAAGTTTGCCCGTATTGTGAAGTCTCCACGCATTCTGAACGCGCGTTTGTCCACACGCAAACGCAGCATCAGGTCACTGAAACTGAACATTTTTGAAAATGCCTGCCAGGGTGAAGATTTTCAAAATCTCCGGTTGCAGTGTTATCCTGTAGACAGCAAAACCGGAGTTTTTGGCTTGTGACGTCTGAGCATGCGCTGTTATCTCCACCTACTGGAAACTTTTTAAGGCTTCTGATTGGCCAACATGGCTTTACGGTTGAGATTATATCGCCACCTGCTGGCTTGGCATGCTCTTGACAGTGCTTCATAGCATGCATTTGCATTTTCATGTGGACGGAGATTTTTTTTAAAACGGAAGAAGGAAACTTCGTTTATAAAAATACCCGTGTACGTGTGGACATGGCCTTAGTGTATGCTTAAGATGGTGTACTTTTCAATGTTTTCAGTGCCCTAAAGTCTGCAATGTGAGATCTGTGTGTGCCTGCATGTACCTGTTGGCGAGGCGAAGCACGAAAAGCTCAAGGAAGGCAGAGTCAATGAGAAGGTTCTGGTCATTGTGGTGAAGCTCAGAGAATCCAGGCAGCCGTTCCGCCCAGCAGCGTGTCACCTCCATGGAGCCAGTTAGCACTCTGTAGAACATCTGGATCTGCTGAGACTCAGATAGACCCACTGCCTCCACCGCACTGAACTACAGGAAGAGAGAGATGAGTATGCCACACAAATCAATAAAATAAATGTGAATGGTTATATTGTTGTTTTGAAGTTAAACTAGGTTTTTGTTTTGTAATTTAATAATTTATGTATCAAATGGTAAAATAATGATTCCTGTTAATTAGACAAAATTCATAAATGATCTCTCCACTTAGATACCTGACTGTAGTCTAGTTCTCGTGGTGTAGACTGGGAATAGGCCCTCACTACTGCATTCAGCAGGCTGAGGGGAGGTGATGGGGGCGAGGGCTCTGGCTGCAGGGGACTCTTTGGTTTAGATGGCAAGCGACCTCTCCTCCCCTTCAGGTTGTCTGTGCGCACCACTGTGTCAAACACACAAACAAACATATTTTAGACAATGCACGAGTCCACCACAAGCAGTTATAACATCTAAATATTATTATAAATTAATATTATTCAAACCATATTATGCGATTCCACACATGCAAAACAGCGACAGTGTATTTGAACACCTGTGAGCAATGATGTGTTGACAAATTATACTTCTTATTCATTATACCAATCCCTAGGAAATCAAAAGCATTTTGCATGTTTGTTTAGTAGTTTTAAATAAAAGTTTCAGAAGTTTCTTTCCATCTATGCCACTCAATAATGCTGGACTGGCCAGTAGGGGGCAGCTCAAATCTGCACAATTGCAGGTCTCAATCTCAGTGAAGGTGAGATATAATAAGAAGAATGTATGTCTGTCCCAATCTTCGGCCGAGATGGATAAGATGATCAGAGGTGTGATCTTTTTAAATCACATGGTATTCATGCATAAATTCTACAAGTATTAAATTTCCCTATGAACACGTGCCTGTGACTGTACTGTGTGTTGTGTTATTACCGGTTCTGAAGCTGCTGATAGGCTGTGATTACAGAGGCGAAGTACTGCCAGTAAACACCTCCATTATAGTTTAATTCATGCATTCATACTAACCAACCAAACCAGCTACGCGCCAAATCTGAATTAATCCATGGTGCTTCTTGAGCGTAGTGTGTGCATCTGCGGGTTTTAAGTCATTAAGATAAAGAGTGTCTATCTCCTATGCATCAGTCTCTAACCAGAGGTCCAGCCGAGGTCATATGCACCAGGGCCTATTGTGTGATAATTGGTTTGAGTGGCTTGGCCAAACATATTATAGATGTGTGTGTGTGTGTGTGTGTGTGTGTGTGTGTGTGTGTGTGTGTGTGTTTGATACCTTCTTTCACCATGCCTACACTGAGACACTTCTGGAAGCGGCAGTACTGGCAGCGGTTTCTTCTCCTTTTGTCCACAGGGCAGTTTTTACTGGCCAAACACACGTACTTCGCATTCTTCTGCACCGTCCTCTGCAGCCACCGACAATAAAAAGAGAAAAGGGAGAGAGAAGAAAAACAATAAGCTAACAGGTCTAAACATTTTATTTATTTAATTCGATCCTGATTTTGGCTAAGAATTAAAAAGGAAGTTTGCAGGTCAGATTTTAATTACAATGTGAAAAAGCTCTGGCTCCATCAGGATAATTAGATAACATTAATTTCCCAACATGCCTTGCCTGCAGGAGGTACAATTTTATTAGCGCAAGCTACTGACAATGAAGATCAGTGCAAAGCGTGCTGAGGCTGATCCCGCGAGACATCCCGCGCCGCGTGATAAAACTGTTTGTGAAACTCGCGGGTCTGCTCACGGCACCTCAGGGTTTTGGCGGTTCGTGCCTCTGCGATAACCCCCCCACCCCCCTGGAGTTGTTTTCTCCTCGGCTGGATATGCGCGATTATTGCTGACCTTATTAAAATGAAATAAAAACGATCTGCGAGTACTCGCGCCATTAAAAAACACAGCAAAGAGGAAAAAGACTTTGTGCATGACAATGCTAAGGTTCAGACATCAAGTGCACGTGCTAATGGTAAGCCAAAAGATTAAGCACTTGCGTGAGACTGGTAAATTATGTGGTGATTAAAGTAATATCCAAAACAAACAAAAACAATGCTTTAACAAGCTACAACTGCGGTCAATTCAATAGCACTAAAATGTACATCAACACTGTTGGTTTCATTGTGCAGTTATTTAATTAGCAAGGCTGCTAGTAGTTAAAATGAATAATAATAATTAAAAAATAAACAAAGTGGGAAACATACTCTTCATGATAATATTATAGATGTGTGTGTGTGTGTGTGTGTGTGTGTGTGTGTGTGTGTGTGTGTGTGTTTGATACCTTCTTTCACCATGCCTACACTGAGACACTTCTGGAAGCGGCAGTACTGGCAGCGGTTTCTTCTCCTTTTGTCCACAGGGCAGTTTTTACTGGCCAAACACACGTACTTCGCATTCTTCTGCACCGTCCTCTGCAGCCACCGACAATAAAAAGAGAAAAGGGAGAGAGAAGAAAAACAATAAGCTAACAGGTCTAAACATTTTATTTATTTAATTTGATCCCGTTTTGGGCTAAGAATTAAAAAGGAAGCTTGCAGGTCAGATTTTAATTACAATGTGAAAAGGCGCCGGCTCCATCAGGATAATTAGATAAAATTAATTTCCCAACATGCCTTGCCTGCAGGAGGGACAATTTTATTAGCGCAAGCTACTGACAATGAAGATCAGTGCAAAGCGTGCTGAGGCCGCTCCCGCGAGACATCCCGCGCCGCGTGATAAAACTGTTTGTGAAACTCGCGGGTCTGCTCACGGCACCTCAGGGTTTTGGCGGTTCGTGCCTCTGCGATAACCCCCCCACCCCCCTGGAGTTGTTTTCTCCTCGGCTGGATATGCGCGATTATTGCTGACCTTATTAAAATGAAATAAAAACGATCTGCGAGTACTCGCGCCGTTAAAACCCGTAGAAAAGAGGGGAAATACTTAGCTGACAACGCTAAGGTTCAGACATCAAGTGCACGTGCTAACGGTAAGTCAAAAGATTAAGCACTTGCGTGAGACCGGTAAGTTCTGTGATTAAGGTAATATCCAAAACAAACAAAAACAATGCTTTAACAAGCTACAACTGCGGTCAATTTAATAGCAACTAAAACGTACATCAACAATGTTGGTTTCATTGTGCAGTTATTCAGTTAGGAAAGCTGCCAGTTGTTAAAATGAATAAAAAAAAAAAATAGTGTTGTGATAGTGATAGCATGATAGTTACTAGGTATGACTTTATCATTATCTTTCATACATATTTTTAAAGTTTAATGCTGCTTTTGTATGCCAAGTGGCTAGTAGCTAATGGTATTCTAAAATCCCCCTTTTTTGTCTTTTTTTTTTAGTTTATCTAACTTTCACTTTTGGTTTGTATTAAAACACTTTCAAATAAAACTATAAAGAAAAAAATCATAATACACACAGCTGTTTCCAACAGGTGAAAATAAAAGTCAATCAAACCACCTGCGTTTCCCAGGAAGCTGGAATTTTACCATCAGGTGAAGTTAAAACACCCACCCACACACATGCTATCCATGTGATTTGCACGGTTTCTCATATTTCACTTAAATTGAACATAAAACTACCACAGCAGCCGCGGTAGAGTGGACTAATCTCCCAGTGGGCACACAAATGCACTTGTTAGCTAGGGGAGTCTACTCAGTTACAGCTACATTCACACTGATTCAGTATGACTTGATTAAAATACAACCTGTGGAGCACATCATCTCGAAAACACCCTGGGCTTAGTCGGAAAAAACACACCCACCTCGCCGTTTCCCCCTGCACCACATGCACAAGTTATCTGAGTGCAACTTCGTTCTATAGGGTACTTTATAGCCGGTTCAGACTGTGACAGATTCTGTCTGTTGGCCACAGTCATTGTACAGTCCAAAAAAAAAAGGTTTTATTGCTGCAGGAGTTCGCTAGATGAATAGACATCTCGTGATGTTCATAAAATAAGATAAACAGCTGTACATATGACGGCCATTAAGTGACTGAAACAGTTTCTGTGTATGTACGTGCATGTGTATTTGTATTTATTTATGCTCTAAACGATGTCACAGTACAAAACTGTCACGGTTGCAACAGTTTCCCGACTTTTCTTAAAACGAAAAAGAACATCTTAGGTTATATTGTAACTTTTATGAATATGTCTATCAATTTCTGCCCACAAACAAATGGCAAAAAGCCTGAAAATCAAACACAACACTCTTAAAAATAAAGGTTCCGAATTGATTTTTACAGCAATGCCATAGAAGAACTATTTAATGTGAAGAACATTTTAATAATCAGAAGAACCCTTTTTCACTATAAAGAACCTTTTGTACATTTAAAAGGTTCCATGGATGTTAAAGGTTCTTCACTGAACTATTGATGCCAATAAAGAACTTTTATTTTTAAGAGTGTATGACAAAAACTAAAACCTACTATTATTGTCTAACTACCATAATTCTCTCATGCAAGCACACAAATATACAAATACACACACACAGAGTTGCGGTCCAGTGCACAGCAGGGTCCGTAGGGTCGGTAAAGACAAGCAGTTGTGGATTCATGACATGTAACATGTGCTAATGGCCCTGTCGCACATTCAGACCCCTTAGGGAACCTATATCCCCCTCTCCTCATCCTCTCCTCCCCTAATCAGAGATGATCAGACTATCTTCTCTCGCCCTCTCCTCTGGGTGTGTAATTAGACGTGTGTGTATGGCTGTTCAATAGGAGAGGTGGAACTGGGTCACCGTTAAGTGTGTGTGTCTGTGTGTATTGCGCACTTAGACTATTATAAGACGACTATGTCTGTGAATGAAGCACATTTTAGTGTGTTTATTATTCAACACTGTAAATGCCATGATGCAGGCACAAAAGCACATTTATCTTTGTTGCAACTGATTTAATCAAAGTAAGCTAAAGGAAAGTGCTGGATATGAGTTTGAATTCAGTTAAGAGCTGTTAAACTATTATTCCAGTGGAGTGGGTCGAATGTGAAGGTTTTATGAATGAGCGAGCCTGTCTTGACCCTCCATTAGGTAAATATTCAGAATAAATATTCTCATTCGGAGCATGTTATGAGTCACAGAGCAAATTATTACAAACCAAATAAATGGTGTGAAAATAAGCGGTGTGAGCGAATGAGCAAGAGAGAGAATAGTTTTTTTTGTGCTGAAATTGGCCAGTTATTTACTATTTTTCATTGTGAAACAGCACAACGGTTTGTATTCAGATGTAAAACAGAACCATAAGTGAAATGATTTAGTGCCTGTTAATGAACATAAAACTAAAGCCGGAGGGAAAATCAGAATAATTTTGCTGGATAAATGCATGCACGTGCACTCCATTAAAAAATTATTTTAAAAACAAATGTACTAAGAATCAATGTGCATAAATATTACAATAAACCCTATTGTATAAAAACATTTATTAGAAATTTTAAAAAGAGTGTTAGCGGTCTGACAAAGGACATACACTGCCACACAATACACCATCTTGCATTAAAATTCACCTGCTAATATTTATATTGTGAGTTAATGAGTTGCCTGAGATCATTAATTGGTGAGTGTGTTTTGTGAGTTGGGGTGAGTACGAGTGTGTGTATGCATAAAAATAAGTATGCTGATCGTCTAAGACTTACCAGTGTGCATATGTCAGTGTTTGTGGATGTCATTTGTGTGTGTGCATGTGTGCCAGCATTGCAGTAATGGCTACAAAGCCTCAGGCTTACCAACCCCTGCTTTTATTAATTACTAAATAAAAACTAATTGTGAAACTAATTGAAAAGAGGCATAATTTATTTCTGCACCAGACCACAGGCCATTTCCAATTATTTCAGCTCTGCCACTCTCACTCCTTCACTTTCATTGTCAGTCTTTCAGCACAGTCTCTGTATATTTTAAGTCTTCTCGCAGTTTCTGTAATATTAACCTGAGCAAATTCAAATGTACATATATTCCAAAATGTAAAATAAATGCCATATATATGTTAAATTCATTGTAAGTGTTAAATTAAATCTTTATATGCTACAGACTCTCCTCAGTCTGTGTCTGTGTGTGTGCGTTTCTGGCTACAGCTCCAAGCTGCTGTATTTTAAGTGCGCGCCGCTGTCACACCTCTCACTGGTCACCGAGGGAAACGACCCTCACAGACGCCGTGGCAACCGCCGCTCAGACGATTTGTGAGAGCACTCAAAGACGCACACACACACATTCACACTCAGTACACACAAGTCAATACTTTCATGAAAAGGCTGAGCAAACCTGTCACAGTTGCACCTCTGAAACTGAAACTAAACATTCTTTCAGTTTTTGTGCACAAATTATTTTCTGTACAGCCTCAAATGGTCATATGGACTGTATCTCAACCCCCTCTTCAAATGAACAACAAAAACACACACAGCTCACTGAAGAATTGCTATTCACACGGTGGGCTTTAACCTTGGTTCAAACACCTGCGGAGTGCGTTACAATGGTTGGTTAACCCTGAGCCTCACACTCAGAGAATGAGGTGCGATCGGTGTAGAGCAGCGTGAGGCTCTTCAGCCAAGAGCTCCTTTCAAACCAAGAACAAAACAAATGACCACTAATGAATACACAATTAACAAACACTACCCTGGCCACACTGCTACATATGAGACAAAGAAAAAAAAAACACTGACCGACACACTGTACAATAAAGCACAAGTACAATCCTCTTACACTCCATTTAATGACAGACACACTCAGATGCACAATGAGACATTCTATTCAAATTAAGCACACACTGAAGAACACATATCAATCAACACAAACTACAAACTCCCACGTCAGTTTCTACAATACTACAATCATTTGCAATAGTATAAATAAATGTAAAGCATTAAGGGAAATCCAAATGAGAGACTACCTCCTGCAAGCAAT
Source organism: Sinocyclocheilus anshuiensis (assembly GCF_001515605.1). Taxonomy (NCBI): domain Eukaryota; kingdom Metazoa; phylum Chordata; class Actinopteri; order Cypriniformes; family Cyprinidae; genus Sinocyclocheilus; species Sinocyclocheilus anshuiensis. Next base: position 604,618 of record NW_015540855.1, on the reverse strand, counting down.
TCCAGTCAGTTTTAGTTAACCTCAGCATGTTTAGTTCTTTCAATAGTTCAGTTTATTGTGCTGTGTTTTAAAGAGATAGATCAACCAAAGAAGATATTGTGGAACACTTTTTGTTCATACAGTGAAAGTCAATGTGGTCTAAAACAGTGGTTCTTAACCAGGGGCAGAGGCCGACTGGGGACTTCAATAAACGTCCAAAGTGGTTGCAGGATGACTTAAAAGTATTTAAATCAATAAATGATTATTTATATATTAAAATAATCGAAGTCTAATTAAAATCAGATGAAATAGGGATGCAAACTGAACACTCAGTTTTAAAAAAAGAATCTTGGTTAAAGTAATTTATCAATACTTTCAATTGCTGTTAATAAGATTAAAAACAAGCAGCTTTGTCATAATTACAGCAGAAATATAGAAAATATCTTCGAACCACTGGTCTAAAACAACATCGGACCCCACTAAACGTTATTGTATGGACAAAAAAAACATTAAAACATTTTTCAAAATATCTTCTTTTGTGTTCCACAGTAGAAAGTCATACAGGTTTGTGACAACATGATGAGAATATTCTTTTTTTTTTTTGGTGAACTACTTCTTTAAAGGCCCAAGTACATGTGCGTCAGTTAGTGTGCAGTGGAATCTTATAGTTTAAGATATTAAGTAAAAGCTCCTTGCGTATGATCCTCCTATTTACATTAAACAGAACTTCTTGTATGATTATTTCAGTGAAAGTGCGTGTCAATAAGGATTATTATGCATTTGCAATGGCACACTCATGTAAATAGTAGTGACAGTGATGGAACTGGGGTGTGTCTGTATTCGATCTGATCAGGAGTTATTATAAGAAAGCAAAGGTGCTTCTGGGATGCTGAATTCTTACCTTAAAGAAGCCTTTGCAGCCCTCACAGGTGCGCACACCGTAGTGCTGACAGGCCGCATTGTCTCCACACACAGCACAGGTACCCTCTCCGGAGCTGATGCGACTGGGCGGCGATGGCAAACTCTCTCCCAGAAGCGGCGGGCACGGGCCCATGCCCAGAGAGCGGAACGCCAGGCCTCCGGGCTTACCCATGTTCAGGGGGTACATGTGTGAGTGTGTATGGGAGTGCACATGTGAGTGTGTGTGCGTGTCCAGGCTGGGTGGCACATGTGAAGACGAAGAGGATGAGGAAGGAGAGCGTTCAAGGCGCAGCGGAAGGCTGATGGCAGTATCGTAGCCGCTGGTGGAGGGTGGGGCCGTCTGCTCGTAGAAATGAGGGAAGCGAGGGCTCTTCAATGGGCCTTCAATCAGGCAGGGCTGGTGCACAGGGGGAAGACTGTGTTCATCCCACAAGAAAGAGCTGCTGGGTGGGCCGGAGTGAAGCGGCGTGGGGGGCGTCGAAGGGGGCGACTGCTTAAAGTACATGGAGCTCCCAGCAATTGCTTCGTCAGATGCCATGGGTGGGTAAGACTCCTCCTCCTTCTTGATGATAGGGCGTTGAGGAGGGAGTTGATACAGACAGGAGGGTTTCGGCTCAAAGCCGCCCTCCACAAACACATTAAAACTGGGTAGGGAAGTGGTGGCAGCCGCCGCCGAGATCTCCCCCCCACTGAGCTCACACTTCGAGTAGTCTGTCGCCATGAGGTCAGGACTGTAGTCACCATGGTAACCAAAGGACTGGGCGGAGTAGCTGGACCCATGAGGTGCAGGGCCATACTGGGCCTGAACGCAGGGCATGTCTATAGAGATGGGGAGAGAGGGAGAAGAAAACGAGAGAGACTTATCATATTGCCTTTTGGCTGAATTTTGCCTTCAGGTGTACAGAGGATGTGATGTCAACCATGGCATTTCAGTACTTTTTTTGTTAGTATCAAGTTAGTAGAAAAACCATTCACCTGGAAACATGGGTTAGGCCGTGAGCTGGTGGGCACACATGCAAAAAATTAAATAAATAAATCAAAATTGCAGGCCTCATTCCTGGTTTAGATTCTCATCTGAATTAAATTAAAGCAAATTCTGTCATCATTTAGGCCTACTCAAAGTTATTTTTACAAAGTTATTTTAGTGCATCATTTTTTAACATACAATGAAAGTGAGTGAGGCAGACATCTCCACTGAAGAAAGAAATTCCTATGAGAGTAAGTAAATGATGACAGAATGATCATTTCTGGATCTAAATGATTAAACAGTTTTAGTTTTCTTTCTGGATTTGAATTCCATGCCACTCTTGTGAGCAAACACCGTCCAACCAATCTAGCACACATGCCTGCGCTCACAAATCATTCTTTGATTATCCATCATCAGTTCTTATTTCATAATTATAAATATGCATGTAAACATGCACAGAGAAAGATGAGTTTAGTCACTTATATTCAAAACAACGCCTAAAAGTTTTAACCAAAACGCTTTTACATAAATATTCATGATGGTTTTAACTCTATTAATTTAATGTGCGCCATGCACCTGTTGAAATAAAAATGTTATCGTATTAAAAGCCACGAGGAACTCCCTTGTTATTCGTAGTAGTCTGTATCTTGAGCCAGTTCTGCGCTCCAGGAAAACCATATTGCCAGCGCGCACGCCCAGAGTTATATAACCTACAACTGTGCGTCTTGACACAGCTGTTTAGGTGCATCTGTGCAGAGCTACCTGAGTCCGTGAGTAGATGTGTGTGCGTGTCCTTTGTTTGCTTATTTTCCCTAGGTGGGGAAGTGTACACAGACCCGACATCGGATTGACGCTGTCGTGTGGTGACTTCGTAATCCTTGTGCCTCCAATACGTCATGTATGTTTAGTAAAATCAAGAGGCTTATAAATTATGAACGCCTCTTTACCTGTGATGACTCGGACCGGTGCGCGCGCGTTCCGTTTCCTACGCACATCGCTGGCTATGCATACAAACGCATATTGTGGCATAGGCTACAGCATCATGGATAACAGTGAGTTTAATGTCAGTAGACATTTCTATCACAACAGTGGATTCATAGGATAATGCACATGAGCAGATGGGGGCTTGCCTTAAGCAAACATTTTTTTCCCCAATTCAACTTTCCTTTCAGAATTGATTGAAGTTTTGGTTACTTTTATTTAAAACAACAGTAAACTTCCTTGTTGTCCAACTTACTTTATTAACTCTAGTGATACAAGTTCATGTTGCTATATTTTCTCCATGTAGCTTAATTTTAAATTTGTATGAACCTGTAAACCAAACTGGGCATCAAGAGAAAGTAGGCTAATCTTTTACAGTTAAAGAAAAAGTAATATTGTACATATTTCAGTGTACTAATTTTAAACGACTTTCAGGGGTGTACAAGTAAAATGAATTTCTGTCACATTTCAGCTGGGCTGTTCTCGCGCGACTCAATTAGTGTTTTAGCGCCCCTAGCGCATATAGCTAGCCATCAACTATATTAAAGACGTTTTAAACAAGAATGATTTTTATGACATTTTAAATGTGTAAATCTATAAACATAAAACAAACCTGAGAAATATTGCCAGTAGTTACTTATGTTTTGTCCACGTAACGTTATACCGTTCGCAACAGACAGTAATCGAGCAGCTGTTGCTATGGTTACCTCCTCACGCACAAGCGTATACGTTCGATGCACTCTGATTAACTTGTAATCTAATAATCTAACTTGTAGATACTGTTTTAAAGCATATTTGGTGAAACAATCTTTAGGCTAGTTTTAACTTTATTTGGGAGGTAACTTTATTTTGGATCATTTATAGGCCTAATATTCTTATAATTCGCACCTTGACGGAGGAGAGTTTTACGTCAAAGTGAGTGGGTGGGTGGGATAAAGTGCGACCCCTTCATCGTCATGGATTCTGGCGAAGGAATTGGTTTGAGATCTGTCCCGTGATGGATGGAGCAAAAGTGAGTCAAACTTTCTTATACCACTGACATCTTACACCACACAAACACATTTCTCCCTAACGTGCACTTGAGATATACACTTTCTTTTTTTTTTTGGCTTTTGGTTTTTTGGTTTATAAACTAGGTTATGCCATTCTACATTTAAACGTGCAATATCTTTAAACGATTTTTAAAACTTTTTTTTTTTTTTTTACTAAAAACCACTCTTATAATTCGCACCTTGACGGAGGAGAGTTTTACGTCAAAGTGAGTGGGTGGGTGGGATAAAGTGCGACCCCTTCATCGTCATGGATTCTGGCGAAGGAATTGGTTTGAGATCTGTCCCGTGATGGATGGAGCAAAAGTGAGTCAAACTTTCTTATACCACTGACATCTTACACCACACAAACACATTTCTCCCTAACGTGCACTTGAGATATACACTTTCTTTTTTTTTTTGGCTTTTGGTTTTTTGGTTTATAAACTAGGTTATGCCATTCTACATTTAAACGTGCAATTTTTAAACGATTTTTAAAACTTTTTTTTTTTTTTTTTACTAAAAACCACTTCGTAAAAATCTGTCAGCCAGCGATATAGGCACAGATAGGCTATGTTGATAAACTTGCTTTTGTGTAGTTTTGACATTTGAAGACAGCACAAAATATGGCATTTAGGCAATCCAATCAAAGTTTTGGTGTCTTTTTGACACACTTAAGGCCAACTCAAATTATGTAAGACCAGACAAATCCTTATAGAAAAATCTAGGACTGGACTTTCTGTCTTGACTCCGTATCTCGTGTGTATCCGTTTATGGTTTGTTTGTGCACGTGCACAGGTCCACATTTCACCATGACACGGATAATAAAAATGAAAACGCAGCCGACCTAACGTAAACAGTCGAAATAATTAAAAAGATCTAGACCACAAAAAGTCATACTGAAACGATGCGTTACAGCTCTAGTGTGTGTGTGTGTGTGTGTGTGTGTATGTGTGCGCGTGCGTGCACCAGACAGAGAGAGCCTCACACAAATACACACTCAGGTTTAAAGAAAGCGCTTTAGAGGGATGAAACAGTTGCTAACCTCGAGGTGTGCATTTTAGATGGACAAAATGCAGCTGTTCCAATAACTGTGATCGCTTGTTCATTGTCAGAGTGCCATAGATCTAACAAACAAAAAAAATCAACGACATAAAAAAATAAATAGATGCACATGACACGCTAACCAGTATGAATTTGCTCTTGAAACTAACAAGCATCAGTGGAACACCGGCGGCACAAATACATTTGCGCAAACTTTCACTTTCCAAACACTAATAACACAACAAAGACAATGTATCCTAACAGCAGCACACGAGGTTGCTCTGACCGTGAAGAAGAAAGTATGTTATGATACTATTGGTAGGATACAAAATTAAAATGAAAGAGCTATAGCCTAATATAGATTGCGCTCGTTCCAATTGGAACACAAATGCATGCTTTTTCTGCCATATAGGCTAAATGTCAAACCACCATCTGCGAGACTCATGTTTTAAACGGAATTAAATGCAATTTGCTGAGGAGTGTTGTACAGAGAAACGACAATGCCTGTAAAAATCAGTTATTATTCCGGTTATTTGCATTTATTTCCGGGACAATTACAAACACAAAAAAACTCTCAGGAAAAAAAGAAACATTCTAGTTAAAACTACACCTATCAAAAATGTCTAGCCATATGAATAAATTGCTGCTTTTATTATACAAACCAAAAACTGTTTTATTATCATTTGAATAGGTACAAATTCAACATGTCATTGAGATTTCCTGAAATTTCCAGTTAGACAACCCAAAATGATATAGCTAGCTAACAGCAAAAGTTCACCGGCATATGGTAATCAAAAAAGCAACAAACGTGTATTATCTTACTACCAGTCGGTTTGCATTTAGTAAATGAGGTGTTCTTAAAACGACAAAATTATTATAGCTTAATATAAAAGGTTTAAATATGCAACCATACACATAAAGTATGTGTCTAAAAGCTCTTCAGAGTCAAGAGAGATTTTTACAGAGACTTGTGGTACCTGATTGGCCTTTTGCTCGCTGAATCGTGGTCGGTTTCTCGGGTGGAGGCTGCACGCGTCTGGGGTTCGGGGCTGCTTCAGCACACGCGGCGGGTGAGGTATCCGGTAGCCGGGACTCAGACCTGGGCTGCAGGCGCTCTTCCGAACCGGTGTCTGGAATCGGGAGCACAGAATGATTTAGCTCACAACGACATAAAGTCACACACACACAAACAGGAAACTGGCAAAACAATAGAGACATACTCAGGATTTTCTGGTAGTGTAAATTAGTTAGGTTAAACATATTTTAGCTAATTATTTGTAGGCTACTATAAAAGTGTGCAAACTAATAAACAAGGGTTAAAGGTTACAAGAGGATTCAGGCTCCACTAAATAAGCAACTAAGATTTTTATATATAAAAATCTAACCCTTTAAACATCTGCATGCAAATAGTAAAGTAGATGCATAAGGTCATACAAATTCGTTCACTGGTATTTTGTATTTAAGTATTATATTGTATTAAGTCAGAAAATCACACTAAATATAAGGAAATGTTTAGAGTAGCCTATGTTACCTGTTAAATAGCCTACTATTCACAAATATTGAAATATTACTTGGACAAAAAAGTTGTGGATTCTTTTTTTTTTTTTTTTTACAGAAATAATAAAATAAGACTTTGACAACGATACAAATTGCAGCCTTTGGAAACAAACCAACATTAATCAAAAAGGAAACCCCAAGCAGAAACAGCTTAACATTTGACAAGATTGTCTAGTATCACACTCGATGGAAAAGCAAATAACAAGTGAAAAGGTGCATTAAAGTCAGTAGGTAATATGCATTCTTTAGGCACAAAAAATAACTCAGAATCTCACACATGTCTACAAATACAATGTAACGGAATAATTCATTTTTCCTTCTGTTCCTGTATTCAAGCGTGGTGTTAGAACAGTTCTGGTTGTCTAATAAAAGATATTGCCTTGCAGTTTTTTTGTTCCATGAGCTCATAATAATGACAATCTCAGTGACGGTCGGACAATATTCATCTGGGCACTCACCGAAGTCCGACTATCCCCGTCTTCTGTCAAATAAACCCAAGCGCCACCGAGGAGTTTTTAAAAGCGACTAGCGCCCCCTCCCTGGCAGAGGCGCGCTCACACAAAGCCAGCCCTCGACAGACACTAGGTAGGCTATTGAACGCTGTCTTTCTCGACACTCAAACTACTAGAAACAAATCCCAGAACCTTCATGGTCTGGCTATATATAGACTACATACACTAATTTATGATTTAATTGGCAGCTTTAATATGGACAACGAAACACAGGCCAGCAACAAGAGAATTGTGAGTGGCCTCATAATTACGCGTTTTTTGTGTGCTCCACACACATGCTGTAACGAAGCGGCAGCGTTCTATTGATTTTATTCTGTTCAGCCGTTTGTCTTTCTGAGGTTATGTGTGAGTTTGACAGCGTGTTTCAGTGTGTACGCATGGAGCCGCCGGTCCGCTTGTGCCCCGGTAACCTAGAGAACCGCGAGAGAGCACTGAAGCACGGGCTGTAGAGGCGCTCCGTTCTGCGTTCAATAAGGGCGCGAGACAGAGGCTTTCCAGCAAACACACAAAGAAAGGGAGAGAGTGGAGATAAAGGGATGGAAAAATACAAGTACAGTAAATTAGCTTGGAGAACGGGATTTGACACCCGACGGGGACAGAGACCTGAGGGAAAGAGACCGGCTCTGTACTCACTGACCCGATCTCGCGTGCACTGCAATAAAACTTTAGTATAACAACTCGCTTGGACGGTTGACCTGATCAATAAACTGTCGCATCATACACCTATTAAAGGCGGTTCTGTCACCACTGTTACTACTGACACGGCTACTTCCAAAGAATAGGCTGCTATATGACAAATATTTACTTTGTCATTGACGCTCATAAAGGTGTGCAGGTCAATAATAATAATGAGCTTTGATTCTTGCTAACCTTAAATTCACACCAAACCATAGCCTAGTGAAAGCAAATACTTTTTAAAGTATAACAGGAGCACGTTGCTTATAGGTGTAGGTGTCACTTCATTATCAAGAATGTAAATACCATACAGTTACTCCCAGTACAGGCTACACAGCCACATTGTATAAACTCAGTATTGCTGTTTGTTCCGAAATTAAAGTCTTCTGAATGCAGGGAAACACTTGCTTCCCTGACGCTATATAGTAATGATATGTAGATATTTAGCTCCTCATAAGAACACTTGGCAGAACAAGAGTGAGAAAGTGGTAAATATGAAAATAAAATGTAATTAGTTAGTTAATTGTGACGACAGTATGACGCAATGTTTGTGTACATTTATATTTGATTACTGTGCAAATGTGTATTTTAAAGTGTATGTTCGCCTTTGGTCCTTCCGTGTCTTCAAGGCAGTATGAATGAAGCTTGTGTTGTCACCTAACTGAAACGTGTGATTATAGACGAAATAACCGAAAGTATTCTTAACGCAGATACTGCTACGAACGAATAAACAAACATTCGCACAATATTAAGTCGCGCTTTTGAGAAACGCGGAGCGCGCTACACTCACTCCGTCTACAAGACTCTACCGGCGCCGCGCGAGCTCACAGCGGATTCACCGGGGTGAGGAAGAGGCATCCCATTGCCATGACAACCTGAGAGAATATTACACGTTTCGCAAATTAAATTCGGATTCAGTCCATCCATCTACAAAGACGTCGCACACAACACAGCCCGTTTGTCTTTACGCGGTGGGGAACGAACATTCAACAAGTCCGGACAAGAAGTTCTTTATAACATAATGCAATGCAGAAATATATGAACGGAGAACGAAGAAAAATGACACAAACGAGACAAAGCATGTGGTCAGTATTTTTACATTTCAATTCGCACACTGTGCGCTGTTTCTATAAAGCGTATTAAATTAAAATGTCCACTTACTTGATTTCTGTTGAGGTTCCGTCTTTACATATGTTTGTAAAGCCCTAATAATTCCTTGTGCATATCCAACAGAAATTTGTAAAAACGGAAAAAAGTGGTTGAATGGAAGTTGGTTTCAAAGTCGCAAAAGTTGATGGTTTTTCATTAAAAAATATTATTTGACTTATTTTCCTCTTAGCTAAGAAGAAAAAAGTACTCCGTGGTTCTGTCAGCTCCACTATAAGAGTGTCGGCGTTAGTAACGGAGAGGATGCGCTGAGCGTAAGTCGCAATGTGCCTTTGTTTATGTGGCGCGTTGAGCGAGAGAAAGTCTAATAGCACATTTATCTGTCCCTGCTTCTACATAGCAAGCCTGGAATGCGTGACGTCAATGTGACGCCATGGGAGAGGTGACGTCGAGCACTGTAGCTCCCCGGCCTCGCTGGTACAGTATACACATAAGCCGTACAGTCCATGCCAGGAGAGAGAGAGAGAGAGAGCGAGAGAGAGAGAGCGGGGGGAGGAGGGTTGATCTTCTGATTCTTTTCCAGGAGTTGTCTGAAATCGCGCGGTAGGCCAAGTTTTATGTCGTCGACTACTTGCTGGAGGAAAATTTGGCTATAAATGTTATTCGTGTTAGGATTATTCCAGAGCTAATGAAACTATTCTAAATGGTTTTATTTTATTAGCAGGTGCCAAATTATAAAACAATATAATTGATAAGTGCATAATACACACAAGTGTGGTCTCGATAGTTTTTTTCACTATATGAAATACTCACTGTAATAATATTTAGTAGTTATAAACGTTTATTAAACTGTGTAAGGTTACTACACACTTTATGGATGAGCGTGTGCGCTTGTGAAGGTTTACCTAACATAAAGACTGATATGCGAGCTTACATTGAAGAGGAGAAAAACATTTTGTTATTGTCCAAATGACAGTCGCCTGTTGTCCAAAATATAATATAATGATTATATAACAATTATAAGGCTGCGGAGTTGGGTGGATTTAAATCCTCAATTTGCTTCCGCCGTACACACTAAACAAATTATTAAATGTTGCTCGCGTACCCCATAGTACAAAAAAATATCAACAATAGCCAATCACAAGACGCGTAATTTCTTGGCCACGTTCTAATTCTGGCCAATGATCAGCTCCCGGAGGCGGGGTGAGGGCTTGACGCACTGAGGCGCGTGATTGACGCAAGCGATGTTACTAAATTTAGCAGCGGGCGGCCCGGCGGTGTGAGATAGCAGATCCTTCATTCATTGCGCCGGGGCGGGTCCGTTTATTTTAGACATTTGATTGTGTTCCAGCCAATCCAAATATAGTCGTAGACAGGTATTTTTAGCGGAAGCGTGTCCCCGTTACCTCTTACCAGGGAACAACCTTATGATATCCCCATACTGTAATGGGAGAAAGCAGAGAACCGGTAGCCTCTGGTAATTTAGCCCGTTGGCTCAGAATGAAGGTTTTTTTTCCGCAGATGTCTCCATTTTAACCGTGTTGTTTAACTCGCTTGGCTCTCTGGAAAAGCAGGATAGTATTAAGTGCGGACGCCCCGAGGACACTAAACAGGTTTCGGTTGTTGTGCTAAATGTTGTTGCAGATCGAGTGTGGTTTAAAAGCAACAACCGTTTGAACGAGAGTAACGTAAGGTACTTAGCCGACAACATATCGCTAAGAATCTCGATACAACAGGTAACTTAGCAGTAACAGACGGTAGTTACAGGTAATTATTTCTTCCACAGCTCATGAAAAGCTGTTGCAAAGAAGTTGTAAATAATTCTGAACTTGCCCAGCACATGCATCAGGGTCCATATCTGAAAGTAAAGCATATAATTCCATTTTGGAACGAGCTTGTGAGTTTGCTTGTGATGCGTTTGCCAAAAATACAAACGTACATTTATATTTAGTTAATTTCTCAACTTCAAGAAGTCCAGTGGTACATCAGGTGGTCTGTAGTTGTGGGGAACATGTTTCGCGGCTCGAGACCTCGGGGCTATGCGTGGAAACGGTGCACGCGCGGAGGGAAACACGCTTTTAGCGCTGCTGCTTTGCCGTCACGGGGAATCCCCTCTCCGTGACCTTCCCCCGCCTCTTTAGACGCTTAAGGAGGGAGAGGGTAAACCGAGTCAAGTGATATTAGCCTCGTTTGTGACAAGACAGGTTCAGCTTGGAGTGGTTTGAGACAACTGGTTAAATATCACTTGAAACACTTTTTTAAAGAACCAAAAACCGACTCATTATGAGTCTAAAATATACAGAAAGGTTAAAATTGAGTGAAAGAGACATAGGAAGAGAACAAAACAAGCCTGGTGTCATAAGTGTATGATTTGGGGGAAAGACCTTTATAAAATTTGGAAATATCAGGAGATTTTAAAATTGAGGTTTCCAGGCCCAGAAAAAGAAATGGAAATGTGTGTATATATATATATATATATATAAACCCAATACAATACAAAAAAAAAAAAAATCCTATCTTTTAACTATGAATGACTGGAAAGGTCATGAAAATGTAATGAAAATTCATTGGTTTAAAAGGACCAATGAAAAAGACCAGCATTGGTCTCTAGAAAACAAAACTAATAGGCACATCATGATAACATGGTGACTTTATACTTTTTTTTGGAGACCCTTACATTAACCACAACATAATATGTTTCTCACGACAGAGAAATTCATGTTTTTTCATTCTGAAATCAAAGTGATCACACATTCTCTCTCCTATCCATCTGCTAAAGGATGGCTATTTTATTTATAAAGGTTACATAGTCAGTATGGTTGGAATACTGGACTGAAAAAAAAAGGAAATGTTTAAAATTAGGAGAAGTACTATTTATAAATAATATCTATTATTTCACAAAAAAAATGATTATGAATTATATATATATATATACATATATATATGAAGGTCTTGAACTTTGCTCTACATTGGAAAGGCAGTGAATTTCAACTTAAACTCCCACGTTTTCCAGCAGTGACTGTATAATGGATACGTCTATGAGTGACAGATATCCAGATGGCTTTTACAGCACTGACTCATCAAAAGGAATGAGAAAACTGTCTCCCTAGGTCGAGGTGAATGCGGTAATAGTCAAATGATAACTACAATCATTTAAGATAATCTTATATTAGCATAGTCCAGGAGTGATGGCTCAATTATATCTTACCTTAAACCACACATTACTAAAAATGAGCAAGAATGTAATTTATATTCACATATTCATACTTAAACTGCAGAGTGACTGTTATTTTGTTGTATAAGTGTTAAACCAAGCGTATCACAGGTTGACAAGCTGAAAGGTCATGTGTGGTAAAAACTATTTGTTAGTTTTTCTTGTGTTTGTGAGTGGGTGTTTGTACTTATGTATGTTGACTACACTCAAGCGATGACCTGGATGTGAGACAAATTGTCAAAGACAGTTTTGCACGTTTCTCTCTCTCTCTCTCTCTCTCTCTTCTTTTTGGGAAACGAGTCATTCTTCAAAATCAACTAAACTATATTAGCAGAAAAGGGCAGTTTCAAGGAATGGATATAAATGTCATTTTACTTCTATGAACCCATATACATTCATGTGTTGGTAGAAGAAAAAATAGAGGCGAAGAAACATTCAGTGGGAAACAAAGTAAGAACAAATGCATTTGCAGATTCTTTCCAAATTTGTTAAATGATACTCATGTGAATAAGAAGGGAGGAAAGAAGGCCCACTTTCAAACCTGTTTAATGCACTTGATTTTAAGACTGTATTAATTGCTATATAGATGTACATATGCAAACTACAGCTTACAGCATTTATTAATCCTTGTTGCTTAGAATGATTGTTTTTTACACATAGCTTACAATAGTTTTATGTTTTTGTTTAGACTTCTCGAAATGGTGCGCACATGTGCTTTTACTGAATGCGTCGGCAGGAAATGTTGCTTTCAAGCAAGCACCTCAACGTATCATGAATGCGCAACAGAAGAGCAATGACCGAGGTGAACATTTTTGATAAATACTACAATACATTTCGCTTTGTTTCTTGGCATACTCAAATATTCAGGCCAAGTCGCATGATATTATTTTGTGACAGTTTTGCATCCTTTTTTAAATCTATAAGGTAGTTACCGTTCCCTGCCAATATATGGACAAGCGCGAGCATCACAGTGAGTAGACAGTAAATAAATTATACCTTTTATTTTTTTTGGTCAGCTAAACCCTTTAATGGTGTAAATTAGAATGCTTTAAAGTTTAAACGCTATTTTGCTCAATTATTAAAGGATGTGGCATTTTTGGTATTTTATGACTGTGCGGTTGTATATGCAAAAGCCAAGCATAATATTTGGAACATGCTAAATTAAGTTTTTTTTTTTTTGTTTTGGTAGGACTGGTTTGGTATATTAACATTATCCCCTGGTTTCATAGACAAGGCTTAAGCCTAGTCCCAGACTAAAATGTAAGTCTGAGCTGTTTCAACTGAAATAAACTTGCACTTACTGATCTTAAAATATATCAGTTATAAAAATGACTTAAATTTATTCCATGACTAATTGAACTATGGCCTTATCCTGGCTTAGTCTAAGCCCCGTCTGTGAAACCAGGCCTAAATGCTGGGTTGTTTCAACCCAACTTTGGGTCAAATATGGGCTAACCCAACTTTTGGGTTGAAAAATTAATGTAAAAATTTAACCCAACAGCTGGGTTAGTCCATATTTGACCCAAAGTTGGGTTGAAACAACCCAGCATTTTTTATACGAGTTAAATAATGTGTTGGCTCAAAAACGAAAAAAAAAAAAAAAAGTATCGCAACTGTTTGCATCAATCTTTCTGAGTTATAACTTCGAATTAAATTGTTCAACCAACAAACTAAACTGACTTATAGGCACCTAATTTATAGCGTAAAGCCAAATTTTTAAGTAAATTGCTCAATAAATAAATGAATAAATAAAGTTGTTGTTGCCCTGGAACCCAGTAATCTTACCTTTTTTCAGTTTAAATCAACAGCTAGCACAACACGTACTAAATGTAACTTATTTAGCTAAGAAGTAAGATATTACTTGTCACTGGCATAGCGCAGCCATAGAGTCGATGTATGTCACCAGATCTCATCAAAATAATGTTTGCTACTTAAAAGGTTTACTCAAATCAATAAAGCAATTGCAACCATGCATTATTTAAGTTGTCAGGTCCCCGAATAAGTTTTTAGAGTGACTGGTATGAACTGCAAAATATAAAGGCACCAAAAAGCTATCTTGTAATGTCATCGTATTTGTTTTGTTTACAGTGAATATCTAGCAACCACACCTGTCAGTTTTTAACCGTAAATTGAAGGATTTTCACAGTGCATGAAGCTTGTGTGGGTGTATGCGTGCATCTCTTCCTCTTACCACTCCTCAGTATTTGAGTTGACCCACTGTGTGGGGTGTCAGAACAATTGGATAGGAATTCAGACTGAGAGTTTAGCAGGTGTTCAGAGGTGAAATATGCAGACTGCTTTTGTTTTGAGCGTGCCATTGTGACAGTGAGATAAATAAATGGAGAACTGAAACTCCTGATCAGTACTGATCAGATGTATGTGTCACTGTGTTGAGATTCATGTTGCAAATATTTGATAGAAAGGAAACGTGATCTTCTAACTGCACAGACATATTCAAATATTATTGAATATTATAAAAATTAGTCCTGTCATAGGTTTTAAATATATATATATATATATATATACTATATATATATATATATATATATATATATATATATATATATTATAATTAGAGTGCTCCAAAAAACAATAAACAAATGCACTGTTTGACATACTAAACTTATGAATGAGGCTTTCCCAGTGAGTAAGCAATGGAGAGTTGATTTGCTATTTTAAAGTCTTTGCATGTGAGCATATTAAGGGATATCCATGTGTAAACCTCTTGGAATGCGTGCATTGTAGTTTTTTTGTGTGCGTGGTTGTGTTGAACTTTTCAGAGGACTAGACCATGACTTGTGTCTGTCGGTCAAGTAAATGAGTTTCTGAAAGACAAGGCAGGCGAGAGAGAGAGTGTAGAGAAAAAGACATACTTTCTCTTAAGATAATAACTCTTTGCAGTGTCATCATCACCTTGTAGGGGAACTCACACAGAGAAGCAGATTACTTCTTGATGCATGTTGCAAGGTTTAGTTTTAAATGTCAGTGCGTTGGTGTTCTTCACCTTTATTAATAGGGTCTGACTTTCATTTAAACACTATGATTAATCACATGACATCTACTGTAGTTGATGAATTGTTGATGGAGAAAATATTTCCTTGTTCTTACAGCTCAAAAGTTAAAATCAGTTGTTAACTTGTGTATATTTAGGGCCTCTTTTCCCAAATATTTTCTTTTTTAACAACAATTTCATATAATGATTTGGATATGTTTGATTTTTTGTTGTGATTTTAGAGCAACATTTCTTCAAAACATGATCATTTGTGATCCTGGACTACAAAACCAGTCATAAGGGTCATAAGGGTTTGAAATTGAGGTTTATACATCATCTGAAAGCTGAATAAATAAGCTTTTGATTGATGTATGGTTTGTTAGGACAATATTTGGCCGAGATACAGCTATTTGAAAATCTGGAATCTGAGGGTGCAAAAAAAAAAATAAAATCAAAATATTGAGAAAATCACCTTTAAAGTTGTCCAAATGAAGTTCTTAGCAATGCATATTACTAATCAAAAATTAAGTTTTGATATATTTACGGTAGGAAATTTACAAAATATCTTCATGGAACATCCTAATATATGGCTGGAACATTCTTAATATCCTAATGATTTTTGGCATAAAAGAAAAATTGATAATTTTGACCCATACAGTGTATTTTTTGGCTATTGCTACAAATATACCCGTGCAACTTATGACTGGTATTGTGGTCCAGGGTCACATTTGACTTTAAACCTTTTACTTTAAACCTTTTTGATAAGACTGAGGTTTTTTTTTTTTTTTTTGCGGTAATCATTTTTTTTATCTTCAGTATTTTCAAATTATTCAGTAACTGAATGATCTTTAAGTGTGTGATTTGGAATAATGAAGTGAGATAGAAAATGTTATAATTATAAATGTTTTAAAATAAAAATACACCAGTATACCTGCCAAACATTTTGTTCAAAAAATTATCTTGGTTTGCTTGGTGTTGAAAGAGATTTATAAAATTTATAATTCTTACTCTAAATTCTGATTGCAAAAGTTGTAACTATAAATGAAACTTTTTGTTTTCAGTTCAGTATTAATGTGCCAAGTTGTTACATTACTTGGCATGTGCAAGTAAATGTAACCTTTTATCAAAGGGCGGTTGCCATTGTTTGTTTTTTTTTAAACTCTGCATATGCTTCAATCAGTGGCAAAGGACACCCCTTTCTTGTTGTAGAATCACATTGACATTTGACCTTTTGTGGCTTTCGTGACTTAATCTGAATTATTTTAGGCCCTGAGAGTTTTTCGTGTAGCTTGCACTCCTCTTCTCAAGATGTGATCCATTTCTGTAATCAGGGATGCAAAATTGAACCAATAATGTCAATGTTTGGAGTAGCATACTTTCCGACACCCACATTTTCACCTTTGTGAATGTAAGGACACACAAGGTACTTGAGGTCCATGAAATTGAGTGGAAAAGTTGTCTCCTGTCTGCTGACCTTCCATCATAGGCATGAATCAGCATAGCGGCATTTTGACCTTTAAATCTGGGGTCACTCTCAATGATACATTTACACTTACGAAGGGCATATTACTCACCGTTTTGGTATATTCATCGAGAAAGTTGTGAGAAGAGTTTCGATGATGATAAAATACATTTTCACACATTCATACATTGTGTGGGTTTTGAAGATCTACCTGTCATTGGCATTGAAAATTTCCCAGCAACAGGTGTAGGAAAACTGCCCCCTGCATTTTTCCAATTCAAATTACCCAATATGGTCCGGCAGTGTTCGTCATATTCCGGAATCACTCTTTCTTGTTGAGTTTCATGCTAAACCTGTGCCACACCCTCTTTCTGACACACCACGATGCTAAGCAGTGTACGTGTGGGACGTTGTCATTAAGGCATTGCTTGCATAACAGTTGCCTGTTTTATGTAACTTCATTCAAAGGATTTCTGATGGGGTTGAACAATTATGAAATTACATGCATCTGTTGTTCCAGACACCTGCATTCTGAACAAATGTCTGTGCTTGCCTGAAGGCATTAGAAACTGTAGAAGATGTAGATACTGTGTCTGCCACACACGCACACATTTTCATTCTGTCAAACCCACACTCAAACTTACAGAGGTTGTGATACACTAGTACTTGAGTAAACAGCAAATACTTTCATCCTTTTAGTTTATCAAATGACTCAGAGGGTCAAGCTCATGTTCAGACAGGGATTCCCCAAACCCTTTAACACAGCCTCACTGAAAGTCATTGGATGTACAGCATAAGAAAATGTATGTACATATGTACATACATTTATGAAAATTTATGTACATAAAGCAGTCTATAATAAACTAGATCAGGGCTGACATAAATAGGCTTACAGTCAATGTTCCCTCTAATTTTTTTTCTTGCTGAGCAAAACTTTTCTCTATTGGGCGGACATTTCGGCCACCTGAGCAAAAACATTCTTTATGACCTGTACAGTGCACACACAAAAAAGTGTCTAACTTGTAACTTTAATGTGCTATTTATATTTGATTTGACCCTTGATGTAACTAAATTATGCACATTTTAGGTTACCTGAGAAAATATTTTTACAGTATTATACACTGCCGTTCAAAAGTTTGAAGTTTCTTAGGCTCATCAAGGCTGTATCTATTTGATAAAAA
>NW_015540855.1:576806-580604 GCF_001515605.1 Sinocyclocheilus anshuiensis | reverse complement strand
TGTTTGTGTGCATGTTTCTATTGAACTTTTCAGAGGACTAGACCGTGACTTGCGTCTGTTGGTCAGGTAAATGAGTTCCTGAAAGCCAAGGCAGGCAAACCTTAGTTTAAAGAATGAGATAGAGTGTGTACAGAAAAAATACATACTTTCTCTTAAGATAATAACTGCAGAATGTTATCATCACCTTGTAGGGCACCTCACACAGATGAACAGATTGATGTATGTTGCAAGGTTTAGTTTAAAATGTCACTGCGTTGGTGTTCTTCACCTTTATTAATAGGGTCTGACTTTCATTTAAACACTATGATTAATCACATGACATCTACTGTAGTTGATGAATTGTTGATGGAGAAAATATTTCCTTGTTCTTACAGCTCAAAAGTTAAAATCAGTTGTTAACTTGTGTATATTTAGGGCCTCTTTTCCCAAATATTTTCTTTTTTAACAACAATTTCATATAATGATTTGGATATGTTTGATTTTTTGTTGTGATTTTAGAGCAACATTTCTTCAAAACATGATCATTTGTGATCCTGGACTACAAAACCAGTCATAAGGGTCATAAGGGTTTGAAATTGAGGTTTATACATCATCTGAAAGCTGAATAAATAAGCTTTTGATTGATGTATGGTTTGTTAGGACAATATTTGGCCGAGATACAGCTATTTGAAAATCTGGAATCTGAGGGTGCAAAAAAAAAAATAAAATCAAAATATTGAGAAAATCACCTTTAAAGTTGTCCAAATGAAGTTCTTAGCAATGCATATTACTAATCAAAAATTAAGTTTTGATATATTTACGGTAGGAAATTTACAAAATATCTTCATGGAACATCCTAATATATGGCTGGAACATTCTTAATATCCTAATGATTTTTGGCATAAAAGAAAAATTGATAATTTTGACCCATACAGTGTATTTTTTGGCTATTGCTACAAATATACCCGTGCAACTTATGACTGGTATTGTGGTCCAGGGTCACATTTGACTTTAAACCTTTTACTTTAAACCTTTTTGATAAGACTGAGGTTTTTTTTTTTTTTTTTTGCGGTAATCATTTTCTTGTTCTTACAGCTCAAAAGTTAAAATCAGTTGTTAACTTGTGTATATTTAGGGCCTCTTTTCCCAAATATTTTCTTTTTTAACAACAATTTCATATAATGATTTGGATATGTTTGATTTTTTGTTGTGATTTTAGAGCAACATTTCTTCAAAACATGATCATTTGTGATCCTGGACTACAAAACCAGTCATAAGGGTCATAAGGGTTTGAAATTGAGGTTTATACATCATCTGAAAGCTGAATAAATAAGCTTTTGATTGATGTATGGTTTGTTAGGACAATATTTGGCCGAGATACAGCTATTTGAAAATCTGGAATCTGAGGGTGCAAAAAAAAAAATAAAATCAAAATATTGAGAAAATCACCTTTAAAGTTGTCCAAATGAAGTTCTTAGCAATGCATATTACTAATCAAAAATTAAGTTTTGATATATTTACGGTAGGAAATTTACAAAATATCTTCATGGAACATCCTAATATATGGCTGGAACATTCTTAATATCCTAATGATTTTTGGCATAAAAGAAAAATTGATAATTTTGACCCATACAGTGTATTTTTTGGCTATTGCTACAAATATACCCGTGCAACTTATGACTGGTATTGTGGTCCAGGGTCACATTTGACTTTAAACCTTTTACTTTAAACCTTTTTGATAAGACTGAGGTTTTTTTTTTTTTTTTTGCGGTAATCATTTTTTTTATCTTCAGTATTTTCAAATTATTCAGTAACTGAATGATCTTTAAGTGTGTGATTTGGAATAATGAAGTGAGATAGAAAATGTTATAATTATAAATGTTTTAAAATAAAAATACACCAGTATACTTGCCAAACATTTTGTTCAAAAAATTATCTTGGTTTGCTTGGTGTTGAAAGAGATTTATAAAATGTATAATTCTTACTCTAAATTCTGATTGCAAAAGTTGTAACTATAAATGAAACTTTTTGTTTTCAGTTCAGTATTAATGTGCCAAGTTGTTACATTACTTGGCATGTGCAAGTAAATGTAACCTTTTATCAAAGGGCGGTTGCCATTGTTTGTTTTTTTTTAAACTCTGCATATGCTTCAATCAGTGGCAAAGGACACCCCTTTCTTGTTGTAGAATCACATTGACATTTGACCTTTTGTGGCTTTCGTGACTTAATCTGAATTATTTTAGGCCCTGAGAGTTTTTCGTGTAGCTTGCACTCCTCTTCTCAAGATGTGATCCATTTCTGTAATCAGGGATGCAAAATTGAACCAATAATGTCAATGTTTGGAGTAGCATACTTTCCGACACCCACATTTTCACCTTTGTGAATGTAAGGACACACAAGGTACTTGAGGTCCATGAAATTGAGTGGAAAAGTTGTCTCCTGTCTGCTGACCTTCCATCATAGGCATGAATCAGCATAGCGGCATTTTGACCTTTAAATCTGGGGTCACTCTCAATGATACATTTACACTTACGAAGGGCATATTACTCACCGTTTTGGTATATTCATCGAGAAAGTTGTGAGAAGAGTTTCGATGATGATAAAATACATTTTCACACATTCATACATTGTGTGGGTTTTGAAGATCTACCTGTCATTGGCATTGAAAATTTCCCAGCAACAGGTGTAGGAAAACTGCCCCCTGCATTTTTCCAATTCAAATTACCCAATATGGTCCGGCAGTGTTCGTCATATTCCGGAATCACTCTTTCTTGTTGAGTTTCATGCTAAACCTGTGCCACACCCTCTTTCTGACACACCACGATGCTAAGCAGTGTACGTGTGGGACGTTGTCATTAAGGCATTGCTTGCATAACAGTTGCCTGTTTTATGTAACTTCATTCAAAGGATTTCTGATGGGGTTGAACAATTATGAAATTACATGCATCTGTTGTTCCAGACACCTGCATTCTGAACAAATGTCTGTGCTTGCCTGAAGGCATTAGAAACTGTAGAAGATGTAGATACTGTGTCTGCCACACACGCACACATTTTCATTCTGTCAAACCCACACTCAAACTTACAGAGGTTGTGATACACTAGTACTTGAGTAAACAGCAAATACTTTCATCCTTTTAGTTTATCAAATGACTCAGAGGGTCAAGCTCATGTTCAGACAGGGATTCCCCAAACCCTTTAACACAGCCTCACTGAAAGTCATTGGATGTACAGCATAAGATGCAATTCTAAAAATATTTTTCATGTACAATGATGTACATAAAGCAGTCTATAATAAACTAGATCAGGGCTGACATAAATAGGCTTACAGTCAATGTTCCCTCTAATTTTTTTTCTTGCTGAGCAAAACTTTTCTCTATTGGGCGGACATTTCGGCCACCTGAGCAAAAACATTCTTTATACCAGACCTGTACAGCGTGCACACAAAAAAAGTGTGTAACTTTAATAGGCCTTTTAACTTTAATGTTCTATTTGTATTTAATTTGACCCATGACTAAATGATGTACATTTTAGGTTACCTGAGAAAACTTTTTTTTTTTTACAGTATAATACACTGCCATTCAAAAGTTTGGGATCAATAATGTTTATTAAAGAAGTTTCTTATGCTCATCAAGGCTCTATCTATTTGATACAAATACTGAATATTATTTCACAAAATAATATTGTGAAATATTATTGCAATTTAAAATAAAAGTTTTCTATTTTAATATACTTTAAAATATAATTTATTCCTATGAAGCAAAGCAATTTTCAGCATCATTACTCCAGTCTTCAGTGTCACATGATCCTTCACAAATCATT
>NW_015540855.1:568788-576796 GCF_001515605.1 Sinocyclocheilus anshuiensis | reverse complement strand
AACAGTGTTTATTCAAAATAGAAATTTTGTGTTACAATATACACTACTATTCAAAAGTTTGTGGTCAGTAAATTAATACTTCTATTCAGCAAGAATGTGTTAAATGGATAAAAAGTGATAGTAAAGACTTATATTTTTAGAAGAAGATTCCTATTTTGAATAAATGCTGTTCTTTTTAAAACTTTTTATTAATCAAAGAAAAAAGTATCACAGGTTCCCAAAAAAAAAATTAAGCAAGTTTAAAGTATATTAAAATAGGAAACCAATATTAGAAATTGCAATAATGTTTCACAATATTACTGTTTTTTCCCCCTGTATTTTCGATCAAATAAATCCATCCCTGATGAGCATAAGAGACTCCATTAAAAAACAAGGTCAATTATTTATTAGGTTTATAATATAGGCCTAACATAATATCAAAACAAACTGAAGCATTTAAACTGATAGAATAGAATAGAATAGAAAACAAACTGAAGCAACTGAGATCTGTAAGTTAAAGGGGTGGTTCACTGGGTTTTTTCTAGGCTTGATTGTGTTTATGGGGTGCAGTCTAACATGTGTTAGCATGTTTTAACATGTTTTATTTTTCACATAATATACCTTTATTCCACACCTCTCTGTCCCTTCTCTGAGAAACGGGCTGGAATTTTAAAAGACGATATCTCCGTTTGCATTGAACTTTCAGCGCCACAACTTTGCAGATATTGTTTATGCTCAAACAGCAACATTAGGCACTAACTAAAGTCAAAAAAGTGAAATCGCAATGAACCACCCCGTTAAATATTTAAAAAAGAACGTGAATTCTTCTATAGCTATCTAAACATCCCTGTGAAGTACAGTTTGCACAATACACCTGTGTGTGACTGTAAATGTCTCTGAGTTTTGTTACCGTTCTGTGCCCATCATCCGCTATTTCCAGCACTTAATCAAGCCACTCTTCTTTAATACATGATGACGTTTTATTTCACATGTCATTGCGTTTGCGTTGGCTCTCGATTTTATTATTTCGTCCACAACCATTAAAATATTCGGTTTCTACAGCGACTCATTTGGCTCACATCATTCTCTTTCTATGAAACCTGTAAACCGCATTCACCGGTTCTAACTCTATAGCGATATCAACTCTATAGCGGTTTACCCGAGCATTGCAATTCATTCGCTTTCGCAAATTGCTTTCCCAACTCATTTATGCGTGTGCGCAGCACATTATTTCTTCTGCACGGCTGTGGTGGAAGAAGTGCGTGCAACTTAAAGGGAACATTGCTTACAGTATGATTTCTTAGCCAGGTCAGAAAATAAATTCAATGTAAATGCATTTGGTGGTGAAATTCGGTTGAATCAAAACTAGTTTTTTGTTCTTTTGTTTAATTATTGAAAGCATATTCCATTGTATGCTCTTTTGGGTGTGCCGCATTTTCCAGGATTTTGAATTTATAATTATGACTCATATCAGCTTCTTATATAAATGGAAATGTCAGTTAGATATAGTGTGACACATTATAGTAGAAAGTGAGTGATTAGGTGACCTTTAAACTTTTGAAACAGTCTGACAGTGATTTTTCGCTCAAGCTTTACGTTAAAGTATGGTTAAGCGTACATTTGTAAATAGGGTGTATATATGAGAGTAATAAAATGAAATGAGAAACTCAATAATATTCTGAACCTCATTCATATGTCTTATCTTGTGTTTTTCCACTGGGCTGTTCTTCAAGAATATTGAAACTCTTAAATGATGTTTAAAAAGTTTACAAACAACTTTAGATCATTAGATTAATCCTTGGTGTCTGTAATTGGATTTATTATATTTATTTTTTCTGTTCTTTTTTCTTTTGTCTGTTTTCATGTAATATATCTTATGGTTGCATTTATAGGCCTGTTGAGTGAATGTATGGGGGTGTATGTGTGCTTGTATGTTTCTAAGAGGATATGATTCAGATGTGCTGGTTTGAGAGTAGAAAGGGGATGGTCTTATCTAAATGTTTGGACAGAGACGTTTTTGTATAATAAATAATCGCATTAAGCGTCACACCACCATGCCGGTTCCTCCCCACCATGCCTGCATTCACCAATAAACCACATTACAGCAAAACCTGCAACCCTGTCCTGATTTCACAGGGGCAATAAAAGTAGGTCAGGACTAGGTCAATACACCTAGCATACTGCTTTGCATGTTTAATGAATTTATGACACCTAAGATTGAACTGCAGTTTTATCAAGTAGGTATAGTGGACTGGAAACATCACAAACCAGCAGTCGGCAGTTTGTGACTACATACAAAACTGACAACTTAACGTCAGAGATGGGTTTTGTGGGAAGAAGCACACACGCAAACACACTATACTTCTTCTGTCTTGTGATTGCTGGAGGTTTTGGGAACCAATAGGCTCTTTATTTAGTGTTTCTGTGTGAAAAAGGAAGGTCATTAGCTTATCGCTGTCTTTATCTCTGATACACAGAGAATACTATGTGTTAGCAAACACTTGCAAACATAAACCTCTTTCATATTTATAAAGAGTTCAGAGAGGACAAAAAATGTAATAAGCTATCTGATGTTTCCTGGGTTTAGTGATACGATGGGTTCTTCAGTGCTGGATCAGTAGAGAGCTGGACTGCTGCCAGGTTTGCAGTACAGTGGTTACAGTGTGAATCAAAATGATCTTCACTCTAGAGAGAGAGGGACTTCCACATTTGAGTCCATTATAACAAAGCACTTAGGTAAGTGCTACATGTGAGATGAGGCCAACTACAGGTTGTTTAATCAAAGATGGTGTTCAAATAGTAGCGCTAATGACATCAAAGTCCTGCATTAGATTCCCATGAGAGACTAAAATGTACACGTTCAATTCAAAGTTGGTCACTTTTAATGCAATTGTCAATTGTATAATGCAAAAGCATAATTATATCATATGATAATCTATTGTGCACATGGGACCTGGCTTAAGTCAAGACTTCATCCCATTCTTCCTTTGCTTTTCTATCAAATGTTCACTATCCTCTACAATAAATAATAATAAAAGAACTTGCAACTAAAATTTATTTGCCTAGAAGAGTAGTGACACAGCTTGTGACAGCTTGTGCTTTGACGAAAAATGGGACATGTTGTTAAAAAATGTATTTAGCATTTTCTTCACCTTTTGTGTTCCTTGCAAAAAACAAATCTTTTGCGAGTGAGCGCAAAACCTTTGAAATACAGTTTTTCTATTTTTTTCACAAAGCCATGCCTCTTAGGGGTTTACTTTGTACATTAAAAATAAAAGAAATTGGAATGTTTTTATTTTATTTTTTTATTTTATTGGGACAAATCAGAGTTTCTTTGAGCTTATTGAGAATCATCCGCTGTGTACTGACCCCAGAAAATTAATCAAAATGTATGGCTGGAATTTATCGGCTGCTCATGTACAATTGGCAAACACTAATGTGAATGTGAAACATCTATTGTTGGCACACTTTTAGTTATAGCCAGACTGACGTAGGTGTTTAGTCCTTGAAGGTGTTTTGAGGCCAGACGTAGGGTCAAACTCATCTCTTATTGCCTGAGATTCAGCAGCCTGCAGCCTGATTGGATTCTCTGCTCGCAACCTTCAGGCCTGATTGGCTAAAAGGAAAATTCATATCACCTGTCCTGTGGTCTGCCCATAAACACGTGCCTGTGGGTGGTGTTTTATAGAGAACTTAAACTCTAACTACAGCTGTAAAATCCCAGCTTATCTTCTGTTTAGTCATCGTGATTGGTTTGACTATGTTTACTCCACTTGCACTTAATATCTTTTTGAAGACTTTTAAGTATAACTCTCACACACTCATACATACAAACACAACCTGGGTGCTCTGACACACACACACACACACACACACACACACACACACACAGGAAGTTTGAAACAGTGGGGCTTTTGTCTGCGATTTGGCTCCAGTGGTTTAGAACACGGTAAGAGAGCTAAGAGCTACTCTATCTCGCATGAGCACCTTTATCAACACTCCTTCACTTTCACTCCATCCTTACTCTTTTTTTTCTTCTTGTATTTCCCTGCAGGCTTTATCTGATTTTCATTTGCTGAAAATGTATGGTCTTCTATTGAACTGTCTACAACAGTCAATCTGCACTCTATTTATCACTTTAATTTATACACATTGTTTTTTCTTTCTAATGCCTTTCATCTTTATCCATGCTGAATAGCTTAAACTACTGATTATCTGGGGAAAAAGGGTTTTTGTTCATTTAAGAATGAATTAAAATGATAGTTTCCACAATAATATGAACAAAGTAGTACCTACAGACAGTTTTGTTAATGTAGACGCTGTTGGCCAGTGGCTGGGGTCAGGGTCAGGTTTGATTGGCGGCTGATGAATGAATTCAACACAGTGGGCCAGCTGAGTGTGCAGCCCATGGGTGGTTTAAGTTACAGGTATAGTTGCATGCTGGGTTAAATGGTCACTGAAAATCTGCATCTTCATAGGGTGGTTGGATGCATACCTAATGGGTAGACAGGGTACGGAAGACAAAATCTCTATGAGAGATGGCTTTAAAATTTGACCACATATGTCAATGGAACAGCAAGAATAGATTGTTCTCTTTTATTTTCCAAGTGGAGTACTGGTCATGGAAGTTCCTAAATGGAGGAGAGTCTAAAAGAAGCCAAAAATATCCAGTTACATGCTCTCTCTCTTTCTCACATATGCTCTCAGTGCTTCTGAAAGGTTCAAAAAGGGTGAAGAAACAAGACACATACTGTAGATTATTGTCGTTCTAGATCAATGCAGCACTGAAAGTAATATGTTACCAGAGAAGAAAAAAAGAAGTGGAATAAATCAACCATTTTAATTCATTAGCCAGGAGCTGCTAAACAGGTGAATTCCACCAACCTGAATCTCTAGTATGCACTGGAAAATTCAAACAAGGTGTTGAGTGTGCTATGGTCCAACTGCCAAACTCCACACAACCACTTATCTGTTCATCTGCTCAGAAGTCCTATTTTTCTTCCATTATACAAAGCTGATAACTGTGGATGCATGCTTCCACCTCAAAATAAAAAAATAAAAAGGTAATTGTGACTTTATTTCTCATTATTATGACTTAATATCTCACAATGTGACTAATATTGTAATGAAAGTCACTTTGTATTAACTGAGACTTTAAATCTCACGTGACTTTATTTCTTATAATTACGACTTTATATCTTATTTTGTGAATTTTGTCACAATTTGACTTTGATATTTCTCAAATTGTGACTTATCTCACAGTTGTGACTTTATTTCTCATAAATGCAACTTGAGGTCTGATTTCATAAATGTGACTCTCCCAATTCTCCTAATTGCTACTTTCTCACAGTGTGTCATAATTGAGACTTGATTTGTGACTTTATTCTTTATTATAAACTCTTTATTATTTCTTTTTATTATAATATTATATCACACAACTGCGACTTTTTTTCTCATAATTCTGACTTTATTATTCATAATTGTGACTTTTTTTTTTTTTAAATGTGCCTCTTACAGTTGCTACTTTATATCTTGTAATTGTGATTTATATTTATTTTAACACATTGTGACTTTATTTCTTACTTTAAACTTTCTCCACTCTTTCTCTACTCTACTCTGAGATGGAAACAGGATTCTATAAATAGCTATTGAATATATATTTGTCAGTAACTATATTTGTTTGTCTGTTTACATTCAATATCCAGGTCAAATGACCAGAGGCGTACTATGATTATTACACTCACACCACAACCTACGTAACAGAGCCCTGTCTGCATTATTAACAGAAACAGTATTCAAATAACTCAGGTAATACTATGAATGTCCATCAGCCCTTAGGTCATAGCAACCGTACCATTGCTAATGAGTTCCTTTACCACTGGAATGGTATTTCATTCAAACCTCATATTCAAATGCGTTCTGCATGGACTGTCACAGGGGAATGATGTCATCTTCAACATACAGCATAACTAGCTATCTCCAACCGTGATGGATCAGGCTCTCTAAATATTGGCTACTCACTGTTTATATTCTGACCAACATAGTCATGCTCTGTTCCTTCCCCAGCGGTTACATATTAGGGACTTAATGTTTGTTACAAGTTGAATAAATGGAGCAGGTCTGTTTATATATGCTGGAGAGCCAGCAGTGGAGTGAGAGAGATAGAGGTTTTGAGACACTGGAGAGCTTGGTATTTAGGAGCTGTTTCACCAATTGAAAATGTGAGGAATGTATTAAGGGTTCTTCCCTTTTAGAACTTAATATGCTGCTAGAAATAAACTATTACACACTCTCGTCGTTGACTTTCAACCCCCCTTAGATGTTCACAGAGGAAGTTGTGTAACTCTGGTTATGTTCAGAATGAAATACTAGCTTACTATTTGGCCTTTCCTCAACATTTTGGTGATGTAATGCCACACAGACTGTTGGGTAAAAGCTATGTGAAAGTGTGCACGGCTGCAAAGGGGGTGCTGGTGAGCACCCTTCCAAAACCTTAAATGACTAATGGGAAGGCCTTCAGACTTGTGGACTTAACGGATTCCGATTCTGCATGTCAATTTGGATTCTTATTGATTCCTAAACAAAAATGAATTCAAACATTTAGATATCGAACACAAGGAACTTTTGCCTATGGTTTTAACTAACATGCCACAGCAAAAACAACTATACTAACTAATATGCAGTGCCGTGAAAAAGTTTTTGCCCCTTTCTGTTTTTTTTTTTAGTTTTTGCATATTTGTCACACTTAAAAGATTCAGATCATCAAACAAATTTTAATATTACACTAAGATAATGCAAGTAAATACAAAATGCAGTTTTTAAGTGATGATTTCATTTATTAAGGGAAAAAAGCTGTCGAAACCTACTTGGCCCTACGTGAAAAATGTATTGCCCCCTCCTTTTAAATCATGAAAGAACTGTGATTAACCACATTTAACTTTAGAAAGCTGAGTTAAATTTCACTAGCCACACCCAGGCCTGATTACTGCCAGACCTTTTGAATCAAGAAATCACTTAAATAGAACCTGTCTGACAAAGTGAAGCCTGCTTAAAGAGCAACACATCATGCCGCGATCTAAAGAAATTCAAGAACAGATGAGAAACAAAATAGTTGACATGTATCAGTCTGGAAAGGGTTATGATCCAAAACACACCAGCAAGTTCATCTCTGAATGGCTCAAGAAAAACAAAATTAAGGTTTTGGAGTGGCCAAGTCAAAGTCTAGGCTTAAATCCAATTGAGATGCTGTGGCATGACCTTAAACAGTCCCTTCATGCTTGAAAACCCTCCAATGTGGCTGAATTAAAACAATTCTGCAAAGAAGAGTAGGCCAAAATTCCTCCACAGCGATGTGAAAGACTCATTGCCAGTTATTGCAAACGCTTGATTGCAGTTGTTGCTGCAAAGCGTGGCACAACCAGTTATTAGATTTAGGGGGCAATTACTTTTTCACGTAATGCCAGGCAGGTTTGGACAGCTTTTTTCCCTTAATAAATGAAATAATTATTTCAAAACTGCATTTTGTATTTACTTAGGTTATATTTGTGTAATATTAAAATTAGTTTGATGTGAATCTTTTAAGTGTGACAAATATGCAAAAAATATAAAAAAAAACAGGAAGGGGCAAAAACCTTTTCACGGCACTGTACATTTCAAACATTAATAAAGACAAATAAACTGTCTGTAATAAAATAAGAACAAATAAACTAGCAATAGCACAAATACAAGGTACAGAAATTGAGTTAAATGTAATCAAATGTTTTATAAATGAAATATAGTTTAATTCTTACTAAAGTTACAAAAGTTATTCAGTCAAGATTACTGAGTGATATTCTTTTTCGTTTAATGTTCAATTAACATTTCATGAGTTCTCCTGCCCATCCAGTCTTAAAGGAGTAGTTCACCCAAAAATGAAAATTTTGTTATCATTTACTCACCCTCAAGTCATTCCAAACCAGTATAAGTTTCTTTCTTCTGTTGAACACAAAAGAAGATATTTTGAAGAATTTTGAAGAACCAAACAAGTTAT
>NW_015540855.1:563854-568756 GCF_001515605.1 Sinocyclocheilus anshuiensis | reverse complement strand
AAAGAAATACTATGGAAGTCAATGGGGACCATCAACTGTTTGAGTCGGACTCGTGACCCAAAGGTTGCGGGTTCGAGTCTCGTACCGGCAGGGATTGTAGGTGGGGGGAGTGAATGTACAGCGCTCTCTCCCACCTTCAATACCACGACTGAGGTGCCCTTGAGCAAGGCACCGAACCCCCAACTGCTCCCCGGGCGCCGCAGCAAAAAATGGCTGCCCACTGCTCCGGGTGTGTGTTCACTGCTGTGTGTGTGCACTTTGGATGGGATAAATGCAGAGCACTAATTCCTAGTATGGGTCACCATACTTGGCCACATGTCACTTCACTAAATCACTAAAAAAATTCATCAAAATGTCTTCTTTTATGTTCAACATAAGAAAGAAACTTTACAGGTTTGGAACGACATGAGGGTGAGTAAATGATGAAAAAAATGTCATTTTTTTGGGTGAAATATTCCCTTAATGGTTAAGGGTAAACAAACTCAAACCCGAGGCTCAGCTCAAGCTCCGAGCTCAACACCCCCAACCTCATCCCCCATTAAAATCACATTAAAATCAATAAGTGTTGATAAGTGTTTTTCAAAAATGCAACAGGTTCTTGATACCCAACCCTAGTCATGACTTTACATTTAAGTTGAGTAGTCCCTTTCCTGGGTCCCCATAAGCCAGCTCAGTTAAGCTTTGTTGAGTGGTCAAAAAAATGTTAAAACTCACAGCTATTATAACAGATGTAACTATTACAATTTCATATCTGTGAAACTGGAAATGCATGAGTGCATTGTGGGATACAGTAGCACAGTAGGCCTATGTATTTTGCAAATGTGGTTATCTGAGTATTTTATGTATACAAAAAACTGCATACTGTATATAGTATACATAATAAATACTACTGTCTCACAGGAGAGCATGGAAATAATTAATTTGCACGCCTGTGGACGACTGAATTCAATTAGGTATAAAAGAATATGAGCAATCAAGCACTTGCTTTTCTGTTTTGATTTTCTCACTGTTTTCACACCATTTGAATCATCTTCATATTTACAGTTTTTTTCAGCCAGCGTTGGCAGGTTTCATGTAACTGTTGGGTGGATGATGCTTAAGTTGGATCTCTCTCTCTCTCTCTCTCTCTCTCTCTCTCTCTCTCTCTCTCTCTGTTCCTATGATGCAATCTCCCTTGCTCATGTCTGTCTTTCCCTTTCTCTTTCACTCATTAGTCGCCATGGTGAATCAAACTATCATCGCCATGACAACTCAGGCCTTCAACAGCCTGGTTCCGTACCAAACACGCAATGGTCTCCTACGCATGGCTGCCCAAAACGCATCTTTGTGTGTTTGCGAGCACGGATGTTTGCGTGCGTGCATATATGTGTATGTTGGTAAAACACAAGGGCTGTTAGAGAAACAGTCTAAATACAGAACTGTGATTTATGCAATAGCATGGCCTTGTTTACGGAGTGCTGCCCTAGCTGTTTAAATTTGTCACAATACTAGGATGTCTATTTTTCAACCTCATTTACATACGTGCATAATGACTTGTTTTCTAAATTTATCATGTTTCTGGATTTAAATTGTCATCCAAGGATTATTTTTGACTGACTGACTGGTAGGTTACGCTGTTTGTAATGTCCGAGTCTGTTCCATAATAATAACTGACAATTAGATCAATTATTTTCTGAATCGAGATGTTTTGCAAGTGCTTTCTAAAATCAGTTATAGATGTCCTTTTATGGAAGTCACACGTAGCCTACCTCAGTCTGGTTGACCGCCTGACCAACCTATTTCCAGCCTCCCATGTGACCAGTGTATACCTGTAGAAAGAGGAAGTGGCTGGTCATGAGTCTCTGGTGACACACCCACGCACCTGCAGGTTACCTACGCATTTTCACTCTGTCACACGTTACAGTGGAACTGAAATATCTCTGTTTCACTCAAACACAGACACTGTCTGGAGAGTTGCATCACAAACAATGAAAAGCACATGTTCTGTAGATGTCAAGTGTGTTTGTGTATATATATCTATATGTGTGTGTGTTTGAAGTAGTGCTTAAAACAAAGGTTTCTTATTCAAGAAAATACTTAGCACTTTATTTTACGGTGTCCTTGTTACACATGTTACAAGTAGTTACTATTATAATAACAATAAATTATGCATAATTACATGCAAGAAATCCTAAGCCAAACCCTAATCCTATCCCTAACCATATTGGAAGTACATGTAGTTAATTAATATTACTTAAATGTATAATTACACTATAAAAAGGACACCTTAAAATAAAGTGTAACCAAATTTCACATTTAATTCAATGTTTTACTTTTCTATGTTATTGTTTGTGAAATCATTTTTGAGTGAAAAGATAAAATAATACATATGTTATTTTTATGTCTTTATATGTATACAAATTGAAGTGTGAGTAGAAAACATAACAAATCTTGCGATGTGACAAGCCATTGTCTATTTAAAACAATTTTGAACAGTTGCATCGTTAATAATAGATGGATTTTTTTTTACATGATATTGATAGACTGCATGGAATATGGAATGTTTGTGCTTATAAAAAATCACAAACATTCCATTCATACCATGTGACCATTTAAAATGAACCAGTGAAGGCAAGAGGTAAATAAAAAGGGAGACCAACTTCAAATTAATTATTTCAGGACCTAAGATACACACTTCCCTTTATACATGTGACTCCAAAATCTTGATTCTGATATAGAAAAAAAGTCAATGGATGCTTTATGCGTCAACTTGCCAAGAATAAATGCCTTTAGTTCCCCTGTCACAAAAATAAACGTAGAACTGAATATAGACCAAAGAAACAATACTTCATCTGACACAAATTGTGAATCTCTCTCTCACACACAAACACACACAAACGCGGTCTTTTGTGATGTGCAGCCCATCATGGATGCAGCTGTCATGCTGTAATTGTCTAAGTGTTTGTGCGAAATATGGAAAGTTGTTTGTTGCAATGGTGAAATTCGTGGGTGGAGAGAAAGGCAGCTGGTGACTCTAGTGTACAATTGCCAAATGTGTATGTGTGTATGAGCGTGTGTGAGGGGGTGGGTTGCACACAATGGAAAGTGAACTCTGTCCACGTGACGTTTTTGTGGTATTTCCTACATTCACCAACCAAGGAACTGCAACCAACGATGACGAGAGAACCGTTAACATCCTCATCTCTCTACTTTTCTCTTTCTCTCTAGTTTTCTATTCTCACTCATTTCCCTTTCAGGGCATATGTTGCTCTCTTTCTGCTCTGTGTGGTTTAGGGTCACATGACTCGGTGATGACAGACCATGTATGGGCGGAGACTGAGCTGCTTTTTATGAATGAAATGTGTTGTTTACGCTGACTGAGCAATTTTTTGTTGCACTAGTGTGTGCACACACACACACACACACACGCACACACACAAGAGTGCATTAACGTGTTCGTGCATGCTCAACCAAAACGTTTCCTTCTCCTTTTTCCTCTTTGCTGATTCATACTGTGAATAACAGCTCTCTGTGTTAACTTTTAACACATTCGTCGACACCACACACTCTCTCTCAAATGCGGTGACAGGGTTTAGATACAGACTTCTAAATTTGTTGGTGAAGGTGTTTACTCATTGAGTCTATGTGTGTGATAAGGCAGCATCCTGTTTCCAATGGGGGCTTGTGTAACAAGGTGCCGCGTTCCTAGTGACGTGCGTTTGTGTGTGTGGCATTAAGAGGATATGTATTGCATACTTGTCTTTGTAGATCTGTGAGAAAACCACAAACAGATCTGCATCTACTCTGAAATATTTCACTTTCTCCTCTCACACACACTTGACTGTGCAAATTCACAGGAAAACTATTTCAGAATCAGGAGGCCACGTAATTTAGAATCTGCTTGAAACAGCATAAATGCCCTTTTCATAATACTTATTTGCTCAATACAGATTTACAATGTAATCATAAATGTATGAGTCTGTACAGTGAGGGTCTTTTACGCAAGCCTCACACATTCTGTCCATCTGACTTTGGTTGCCAATAATTTGACGCACACAAAAATAAGTCTGCATGGGATTCAATTCAATTCAATTCAATTCAAGTTTATTTGTATAGCGCTTTTCACGATGCAAATCATTGCAAAGCAACTTTACAGCAAATTAGGTTTCTAGAAGACTAGAAGACTAGTTAGGTACACAGGAGCTAAGCCATTAAGGGCCTTAGAGGTAAGTAATAATATTTTGTAACTGATACGGAACTTAATATGGGGCCTGAAGCCGGACTGAAATTCTTCATAGAGATCATTTTTTTGCAGGAAGGAGCACAATTGAGCAGACACAACTTTTTCTAAAATTTTAGACAAACGGAAGATTTGAAATGGGTCTGCAGTCCGTTCAGTATGCTAAATTTAGGCGAAAATATTTTCATATGTTTTTGATATGTTTTGTACTTGTCGTCTGAATTAGGTAAGGCTGGCTATTGATTCACAAACTCTCGATTTTATTTAATTCAGTTCTGGCTATGTTTAAGTTATAATGTCCATTATGCTTACATATGAAAATTGTATCAAACTTTATATTATAGCTGTATATTTTATATGCTACCATTCAAAAGTTTGAGATCAGTATGATTTTTTTTAGAAATTAATAATTTTATTCAGCAAGGAAGCATTAAATTGATAAGTGACAGTAAAGATATTTATAATGTTATAGAAGAATTCAATTTTTTTTTTAAATACTGTTCTTTTTAATGTTCTGCTTATTAAAGAATCCTGGCAGAAAAATATTTCAGGTTTCCAGAAAATAGTAAGCTGCTCAACTGTTTTCAACACTGCCAATAAGAAGAAATTATTAAAGGGGTCATATGATGCGATTTCAATTTTTCCTTTCTCTTTGGAGTGTTACAAGCTCTTGGTGCATAAAG
>NW_015540855.1:548106-563830 GCF_001515605.1 Sinocyclocheilus anshuiensis | reverse complement strand
ATAAACACATTTCATTACACCAAATACACAAAATAATGTTCTTTTTAGCAGCATCATATGACCCCTTTAAGGAAATTAGAAAAGCAAATGTTTCTTGAGCACCAGTCAGCATATTAAAATGATTTCTGAAACATGTGACACTGAAGACTGGAGTAATGGCTGCTGAAAATTCAACTTGGCCATTACATGAATAAATTACATTGAAATTTTTTTTGATCAAATAAATGCAGCCTAGGTGAGCATAAGAGACTTCCTTCAAATATATCAAAAAATCTTACCGACCCCAGACTTTTAAAGATCTCCAAAAATTTGAATATCATGAAAAAGAATATGAAACTTTCATATTTTCTAGATTCATTACATGTAAAGTAAAACATTTCAAACTTTTTTTTGTTTTAATTTTGATGATTAGAGCTTAAAGCTCATGAAAGTCAAAAATCCAGTATCTCAAAATATTAGAATATTTCTTAAGATCAATCAAAAAAAGGATTTGCAAAACAGAAAAGCTTAAGTTCTTTAAAGTATGTTCATTTATGCACTCAATACTTGGTCGGGACTTCTTTAGCACAAATTCCAGCATCAGTGAGGTGTGGCATGGAACATCAGCCTGTGCACTGCTGAGGCACTATTGAGCCTTCAGCTCGTTTGTATTGTTGGATCGACTGTTTCTCATCTTTCTCTTGAAAATATCTCATAGATTCCATATGGGGTTCAGATCAGGCATGTTGGCTGGCCAAACAAGCACAGTAATATCATGGTCAGCAAACCACTTGGAAGTGGTTTTGGCACTGTGGGCAGGTGCTAAGTCCTGCTGGAAAAGGAAATCAGCATCTCCATAAAGCTGAAGATGAGTAATCTTTTTTATAGCATCACGTTTGATAGAGATTGCTAGGCCACATTCACAACTAAGATTTATTTTACTTAATATGATGAAATGAGATTCACAGACTCTGCTATGATTGTTAAGAGACTTCATCAGTGGAACATCTACCATTATGCGTTATTTAGGACAGACTCCAACAACATAGGTCAGTGCTTACAGTAAAAATTCTCTTATGTTATTGGATTAACCTGACCTAGATGTGCAGGTAGTATGTGTAAATGGCAAGTCCTAATATTTAGCCTGGCATATACTGTATGTGCATGGGCAATGAAAATGATAAATGTTTAATCTATTTGTCAAGAAGAATATTCCAGCACAGCACTATCACTCTTCACATACAAGCATGCTCAAAGATATACAGTCCCAAAGAGATTCATAATCACAGACACATAAGTCTCAGTTGTGTTAGTTTCAGAATTAGACCTCCGATTTATTTAACAACACATTTGAGTCCACCAAAATTATTTTACAGCTCAAATGTACAAGAACCAAAAAAGAAAAATGGTCTAAAAAAAAAAAACTGGGTTCTATGCAGAATAGTTTGTGAGTGCATTTGTATAAGCACTAGCTATAGAAGAAAGGAGGACTGCTCTGTTCTTTTTGTTCCTCATGTCATTTGTTCCGGTGGAAAGACACTCATCGTCAGAATTATGATTCATAAGTTCACAAAGCCCCACTGAATGAAGTCAGCGAGACCCTATTGACAACTGCACACACACACACACACACACACACACACACAAATACGTTTACGCTAATTAATAAAAGTGCAGCAGATGCTGTGGAAATTGTCCAGGTTGCTTATTTGTTGTCATGGAGGCCAGTTTATGTCTTTCATGTATACAGAACATGAAAACTAGCAGCACACACTTACACTCTCCACTTCTAAAACAGCCTTGTTCCATTGTGCATTGAAATGGTCCAATGTTAGTTAAATGTTTCAGGATGTGGCGACACAAAGCTGGGGAGTAAAGCTGCAAGTTGGGCTTGTACAGAACAGTCTTGCAGTCTACAGAGTGCATTCTTTTCTGACCTTTTCCCAAATGCCAGACAGAACAGATAAGAAACGCTCTGAGAATGTTATAGCGGAAGTGACGCAGGTGCAAATTAAATTAATTTTTAGTCTGGGTATTATTTTGTGAAGTCGTAGTGCATTCTGGAGCTGAAGAACAGAAGGCTGCATATGTACTCACTTTTGAAAGGGGTTAAATACAGTTGACTCTTTTCTTCTGACTGCTTAAGGTCGCAATGAAATGAAAGTAGATACAGTTTTTTTTTTCTTCAGTATTGTGACGTACATTCAAATGTACCAGATTATCAAAAATAAAGAAATATGTAGTGCAAGGATTTCTATATATCAGTTATTAATGTGAGTTTGTAGTCGATTGTAGAGAGGTGGGAGTTTAAGACTAAGTTGTGACATTTTGTTTAAACGTGGATGAATTGTTCGGTAACACTTTATTTTAAGGTGTCCTTGTTACACACGTTACATGTACTTACTATTATAATAACATTTAATTAAGCATAATTACATGCAAGTAGCCCTAATCCTAACCCATAACCATATAGTAAATACATGTAGTTAATAAATATTACTCAGAACCTAAATGTATAATTACACTGTAACAAGGACACCTTAAAATAAAGTGTAACCAATTGTTCAATTGTTTTTATTTCATGCCGACTTTAATCACGTTCTGTGCACAAGCAGTTCAACATTCATGGGAGAATGTCAGGATTTGTGCATAAAGAGAAAATACAATTTTTGCTAGTTTTGCTAGTTTAATTTTTGCTAGTTTTGCTAGTTTGCTAAAAGTTTTGCTAACTTTCACAGAACGTTTAAATAATGTTTTCATAACTTTTTGGAATGACAAGAAAAAGTTCTTAGAATAATTGTTATCTGGATTTCTCCAATTATTTTGTCCACATAAACCCATGCCTGTCTCATAATAGACTGCAAGCTTGTATTCACCTCTGTCTCCTTTTAATCAACAACTGATGAATTGAACCAAATACCCACTCCTTTTTTTTCCCCGATAATCTGATTCACTAGGATACAAAGCACAATATGAATGAAAATATCTGTTGCTAATTATGTTGCATTACAACTTCACCCCCAAAACAAAATCAAGACTTTGTAAAAGAGCATAATAGTCTACTTCCTTCTAAGTAAAAAAAAATTGTAATACAGAATTATAAACATATCAGTGCTTTAAAGATGTCAGGGCAGCTGCATTTCTGAGAGTTTTTTTTTTTATGTGAATGATTTCAGTACAAAATGTATCAATGCAAATGCCCTCATCTTGGGTCAGTCTGATAGCATTTATCCTTCAATGCTTCTTTTCGCTGTGGAAATCCAGATCTTCCTGCTTCCGCCATAGAAATGTCAATGAAAGTTATGGATTTTATTCACAGTTCCCTTGATGATAGCAGTCTGATCTAGCAGACTGCACAAATACACACACACACACACTCACACTGGTAGCACGCTGATCCCAGCCACTGCACAACTTACAAAGTCACACTATGACAGCAGCAAGT
This sequence comes from Sinocyclocheilus anshuiensis, assembly GCF_001515605.1. Lineage (NCBI taxonomy): Eukaryota > Metazoa > Chordata > Actinopteri > Cypriniformes > Cyprinidae > Sinocyclocheilus > Sinocyclocheilus anshuiensis. Next base: position 560,406 of record NW_015540855.1, on the reverse strand, counting down.
TTGACATGAGCGCAAATGAAAAATGAGAGATTTTGAAAAGAAGTAGAGACAGAAACACAGACATCAAATGAAAAGTTTATTGCCTCTAGTGTTCTGCGCTGAAGGGAGTGTGAGAGTCAGCATTGTCTTCATACCTCCTGTGGGTATATCTTGAGGAAAGAGAAAGAAAAAGAGAGCGCAGGAGATGAGGACAGACAAATTAAAAGCAAGAGTGAGACTGCACTCAGGGATGATTTTATTTCTAGTGTGCCGTCACCGTGTTTTGAATTCTTGCCCAAAGACAATCGAGCTTTTGCTGACGATTCTGTCCTAAAACAACAGCGTGACCAATGCTGGGTGGCCCGCAGATTCTTACGCAAAACTTCTCCGAATGCTGTATACATACATGCGTGCGTGTGTTTCCGGTCGTAGCAGCACAAGGAGACAAAGAGACCCATTCAGGCCCAGTGTGACTGATGTATTATTTCAGATATAGTCAAAGATCACACAGCAGACGTTCACCAGAGTTTGGTAACTGCAGCCACGCTGTGGGGAAAAAAGGAATGTTCTGTAACCCGGTTTATATAAAATATGTCAGGTCAGGGGAGGTTACACGCTGATTACACAAACACCACTTTTGACATCTTTTATCAGAATGTTTGACAGCATTTACACACAAGGAATAAGGAATTGTGCCTACTGAAATCTCATAGTGAATGTGTGTGTTTGCACATGTGACATGTGGGCTGCTGATGGAATTCTTGGTCAGCAGGAGGATTAAAGAGGAGGTAATCCTGTCAACATGGAGTGACAAAATGGGGGACACATTGCGCGTTCTGACGTGGATTCTGGATTAGGATTACACAGAGCTGACTTTACACACCTTCTCACTGATGAGGGAATTCCATCCAGGATTATGACGCACATAATTTACACACACACACACACGCTACTACACTATACTACATGGCAAAAAAAAAATGTTCTGGGTCTCATTCACTAACTGTAGATTTGCAACAATTTGTGTGTGAAATCTGCTAGCAAATATTCAAGATTCATCAGTAAATTTCTTACTAAATTTACTTTAAAAGTACAAAAAAAAAACTGTGGGAACAAATCTATATGACACAGTTTAAAAAAACGTACATTGTGTGTTATGCAAAATAACTAACCTTGTGTAGGTTGAAATGAAAATTAATTTAGAGAAAATTAGTGTATAAATACAAATAATTCCCACAATTATTAGAAGATTAGCATTAATACTTCAAAATAGATAAACATTCTTAAAACAAGAAGCATTTTGTTGAGAATAATATATAGAATATATAGAAGAATATATCTTAAATTTAATTGTATTGAGTTTTTAAGTTTATTTTTTCTTACATCATTTTTTTACTTGTTTTAAAGGTACTCTCGTAAATGCGTGTCGAAGACTGACACAGGAGAGAAGAAATTGTTGAATAAAGTTGTTTTTGTTGTTTTCTTTGCACACAAAAAGTATTCACATAGCTTCATTAAATTACGGTTGAACCACTGATGTCACATGGACTATTTTACCAATGTCCTTACTACCTTTCTGGGCCTTGAACGTGCCAGTTCCATTGCTATATGGAGGGTCAAGAAAGCTCTCAGAATTAATCAAAAATATCTTAATTTGTGTTCCAAAGATGAATGAAGGTCTTACGGGTTTGGAACGACATGAGGGTAAGTAATTAATGACAGAATTTTCATTTTTGGGTGAACTATCCCTTTAAGTCTAAATATAAAATTGAGTGAGATTCATGCTTAAAACAAGAAACCAAACCACCATGGTTTAATATTTAGTGCGCTAATAGCTTCGTCTGTTTGTAACCTTATTTCACTCACAAACCACATATGCCTATATGTATCATTTTATTTCAGTTTATCAGCCATAGCCATGAATACCAAGTGTGTCAATCTGAGTGTGCTCTAGATATGCACAAGCACACATGCAAACACACTGATGGTGATCTCGTTAGGTCAGGCTACCCCATTAAGCCTATTAGCCATCCTCAGAAGCGCACTCATCCCTCCTCGTAGCTATTTGTGGCACAGCCCAATACACTGAGTTAGGGAAAAGCCATGAGGCAACAGGAGCGGGGGAAGCCGTGGCCGGAAACGTTTAACTAGTTTAGCCAGGACTGCCCTAAGAACCCTGATCCTCGCATACGTCACACCAAGACACGCCAACTCATAAGACCATCTTAAGAGTCTTTCCCCATACGCACGTTTGAGTTTAAACGCAGACACGTAGGAAGGGATTTGAGATCGGAAAGACAGTATGGAAAAGAAGAGAGCAAACTGAGAGGGCAAATGCTGAGGAAGGAGTTGGATAGATGCCAGTAAACCTGTTCAGAGCTTCTGGTTGTGTGACGAGACTAGGCTAATATCGTTGTTAGCATACAGCTAATATAAATATAGAAGTCTGAGATCACATTGAAAATCTGGCATTCAAAAGCTAATTTAAATTTGAAAATAAACAGTTTTGGAATTTTGAAAAATGTTCAATGTAAAGGTAAATATTTAAGATTATGTTTATTTCTATGTCTGTCAATAATAAAATCTGTGAGACTGAGCATTTTTGAAATTTCAGAATTAAAAAAAACTATTCAAATATACATTTATATATTACCATTCAAAAATTTGGGGTTTGTATGATGACAAATTAATTCAGCATTTAATTGATCAAACCTGACAGTAAAGACATTTTTAATTCTAAAAGATTTCTTTTTCAAATAAATCCAAAGTTCTGTCATGAAAGATGGCGCGGTCCAATAGGTCTAACTCAATCTGACATAATGACATCATCACATGGCGCAGCTGATTGGTTCTTTTTGCATCAGCAGCCAATGAGCTTGCTGCTTAACATTCAAATACATGGCTAGTGCGTGCTGTAGCAGTTGCAGGGCACTCTCCACCTTCCCCAGCTCCACCTGCATAGATCTGCTACGGGGTGATTCATGTATGTGTAACGCCCCTGTGGACTGTTTGTTGTGGTTTCTTCCCTTTGTGTTGGTTTAGCCCGTCTAATCATTAGTTAATCACCGTCATTGTGCTCACCTGTCTGCCCTGATCCCCAGTTCAGCCCAGGAAGGGCTCCTGATCCCCAGTTCAGCCCAGGAAGGGCTCCTGATTCTGAGTTCTGCCCAGGAAGGGCTCCTTATCCCCAGTTCATCCCAGGAAGGGCTCCTGATCCCCAGTTCAGCCCAGGAGGTCGGTTATTGTTAATGTTACCCCGAGTGTGTGTCTCACCTACCTGAACCTGCCTTGTTGTGTCTACAATAAATGTTATTATTGGAATCCTTGTCGTCCTCATCATCCTGCCTGCCTCCACACACCCGATTCCGTGACAATATGTTATTTATGGTGGTTATTTCATACATGTTATATGTGCAACAGCAGTATTTCTTACATGCTCACAGCAGCATGTTGTGGATGTATTGGCAGTAGCAAATCTCGGTACTTGCTCTGCAGCAGCAGCAGTGTAGCAGATCTATTCCGCCAAGACCAAACACATTATGTTTATGCATTTAACAGACGACTTACAGTGCATTCAGGCTATAATTTTTTTTTAAATCAGTATGTGTGATCCCTGGGAATTGAATCCACGACCTTTTGTGCTGCTAACACAATGCTCTACCACTGAGCCACAGGAACATACTTTAACAGGAATATTTTTTACAGGAACACATTAACATGACTCCTTTTCAACAGTACTGTATATAAAATTATTTAATGTCTCATGACTCTTTGAATTATTTATTTATTTTTATTTTTAACTATATTAACTTTTTTTTGGCGTTTTATATACAGTCAGCGAACAAGCAGGAAATGATAAGAAGGGTTGGGAGGAATGACAAGCTGAATTCTGACTCAGGTCATTTACATAACCACCATCACACAAAATGTCGGAGCGTGTATTCCAACTGAGCAATGGAAATGAAATAATGCAGGCAGGACTTAAACCTGTGCCTTCACGAACACAGTGGCACTTCACATGTTTTGAGGAAATGCACTACCCACAGCACCATGACTCTGACACTTTTTGTCTTGTTTGTGGATCATGCTTTGTCTGCAGTGTGGGAACTAAATGTTCCCACAAGAACAGTGAAATCTGGACACGTCTGCTTTACAAGCAAAACAACTTAATAGACTTACTAAATTATGTCTTAATGAAAATATAAAAATGCAGAAATGTTAGTTTTAGGGGCATATGTTGAGCTAATTATTCCTTATTATCTTTCAAATTAGCAATAGTAAAAAAAAAAATAATGTAAAAAAAATAGTGTTTTAGCTAGTGTCTAATAATTATAATTAGCATTTTGTTAAATAAATAAAATCAAATCTATTTTAATTCTCCATTTAAACATGAGTGTGTGTGTGCACGTACAAGTGCTCTACATAGCCATTGACTCACGTAGGTCTGTGTGTATGTGATAAGCCACAGCGGTGCTGGGTTTAAGGTTAGGGGCCCCTGTAGCAGAGCACTGTAGCTGGGAAGGGGCCCAAGGCTCTGGGTACTTCTCCTAGTCTGACTCAGAGCTCTAATAGAGTGGCTCTGTCTCCTTACCATCTCTGCTTGTAATCTCATTAGACCAGCCCAGCAGCACATAAATTTATAAGACACTCTCTCCCTCCTCCACAATCTTCAGACCATTCAGCTTTTTTTATCAGAAATACATTTCAAAATGACTTTCTGTGTGGATTATAGTTATTTTAGTCCAGTGTGAGGTAATAGAACTTTTGTAATGAAACGTATTTCATTATTTTTAGCATTTAGTGATGATTAAAAAAAGGGAGAAAAAAAGTGTTTATCGCCTAGTGTGCAACAGGTAATGGAAAGCTTGAAGATGGAAATATTGAAGCTATTCATATGTATTTCATAATAATAAAATCCCCCTGTAAGTTTCTCTCTCAGTCGGTCTCTCTCTGTCCCTGAGGAGACTGTATGAGGTGATCGGTTCTGACAGGCTCACAGTCTGAAGTGGGGGAGGAGAGCAGAGTGGGGGTCCGATGGTGATTTACCGATCCAAGTGGCACGTTCCCCCTTAGGGAAATGCCCACCTCACTTGGCATACACACACACACAGAGATTCATCTCTATCTCTCTTTCCAATAATGACTGTCTCCAACACAAAGTCAGCCCACCCAGCTTCATTGTATAACGTCCTGAGACCTTTAAGAAAGCACATTTGAGGGTTTCGTTGTGATTGTGTAAGTGTTTGGAATATGCAGTGTTAAGTCTGTTTAGTAGTGACAGACATTGAAAACATCACACTCCAAACAGGTCATTTTGCTTAACGTCAATGATCTTCGTCATGTGTATTTCTGTTTGTGTGTATGCATTTGTGATTATATGTAAACAAACACCCGATTTAGAAATAGGCGTTCCGTTTTACTTTTCCATTTGTTTATTTTTCCCTTTAATCCAGGCTGCTTTGCATTCATGATCCATTTCTCTTCAAAATTCGGGATGTGGAAAAAGGACCCCAAAGAGAAGAATGGAATAAGATGAGCTGGTCAGCCATGTCCTACCTTTAAAAAGTTTTTTCTTCTTCTTTTACAATTTCGTTATAATTGATATAATGCCCTTAAACTATTTTTTTTTCACCAAATTTGCCAGAACTTCTCTATTTATGTTCCCTGCCTAAACTCTTTAACTTTTCCTCCACAATAAATTCAATTTAGTTTTGCAATTTTATTGCACAGGTTATTATTTGAAAAGTATTGAAACTGTATTTTTCCTTTTATTTTATATATTCAAATTTAAATGACTGCTAGCTAACTTGTTTAAGCAAGTCAGATTTGTCCAACAAAAGAAAGAAAATGTTTTAATTTATAAAACATTTTATGTGGTCAGCTGTCCATTACTTAAAGGGATAGTTCACCCAAAAATGAAAATTCTGTCACTAAAAAGCGTTTGTAACGACACAATTGTGAGTAATTAATGACAGAATTTTCCTTTTTGGGAACTATCCCTTTAAGAATCACCATAATACAACCAAATTTCAGCACAATGTATTTTTATTTTTCATTAGATCTCATGATTTGAAACTTTTGTCTATATGTCCATATGAGACTCAATGTCTATAAAATCTTTCAAACAAGGAGTACAAAAGTTTAGTGGCTGTACTGTGGTAGTAAAAGCTTTTAGATTTAGAAGGTTTTAGGTTCAAGACAATGTTCAAATTTAGTGCTTTTAAGAGACAAAATAATTGTGCTTTTCCTCTGTTAACAGATCATTCACAGATCTGAAGAACATATTATGGACATTAAAAGGATCTCAAGATCATCAAGAAGAACTCATGAACTTTTCATAAAAATCTGGTAAGCAGTTCAACAAAGAACGACTAAGGATTCCTGTGAGTTTATCTCTGGCACGCTTACATACAACTGGACACATGCATACATACCTTGCTCAAGGTCAACAGCCCTGAGTCAGCAGAATTAGTCAGACATTAAAAGATGAGCAAAACTCGTTTAAATAATCAGCACTTCATCTGGATTAATCCAACATAGCCATATGCCCTTGCCAACACTCTCATTATAACACTGCTGGGAGCCAGAGAATGTGCACGTTTGTGTATGAGTGTGTGTTTGTCTTTAAATGTATGTTCGCGGCGTTTTGATTATTCTGTGTTTTTGAAATATGTTTGTTTAAAAAAGGTTTGTTTGTGTTTCTACATCTCTGCCAGTATATGTTTGAGGTATAAGACAGTGCGCACTGCTCCGCAAAGTGTGTGTGTGTGTGTGCATGCGCGTGCGTGCATGCTGTGATGTGGCTGTAATGAGATTATGTTTAGTTGGCAGGAAGAGCACAGTGCCACCGGGTCAAACAAGATGATCGGACAGACAACTTCTGGGAGTCTTTAAGGGCCAATTACACACATAAACACTCATAAACAAACATAAAGAGAAGAACCATTCATTTTGTCAGTAGCTGTTCTAGCAGTCAGCAACTTTAAATGTTAAATAGTTTTTTTATATTATCATTTGGTAATTTTAGAATTTTATTAAAGACATTATAACTAACTTTTAACAATATCAATCAGTTTCATATCAATACAATTTTTAACAGTAAACTATTAATATTAGTTTTTTTTCACAGTTACAATATTTATTGACAGGTTTGACTGTTCATACAACATTTTACAGAAGCACACTGAAAAATGTTACCAATATAACTTCTGCAAGTGCCTGTTAGCAGCGAAGAAACATCCAATACCTTTAAATAGTAATCTTTCACATTGTTCTTTAGAAGCAACACCCATATCAATTACAAAACCAGTTCCTTGGTTCTTTCATTGTTTGAGCATTTGAGGATTATACCTTCAAATTTAGCCAGGCATAGATGATAGAGACAAACAACGAGAGAGGGAGAGAGACAAAGCACAGCCTGATGACTGGAATGCACAGGCTTTTGACAGCTGCACGACTGTCTATGTACCTTGTGTTACATGTGTGCGTGTGTGTCCCTGCAGCAGTGCTGTGTTACGGATTGCTCCCTGATGTCTTTGTTCATCTCTGTAAAGCCTAGGGCTTTTCTCCTGCTTTCACTCATGTCTACGCACACACACACACACACACACACACACCTGTGTTCAGTGGGCCATCAATAGTTAGTAGTTACTGCTTTGACTGACAGTATGATAGAAATCTCAAGTTATTTTGTGCTCAGCCTCTCTGAGCCAATATGGCTCTTAATGAGCCAAAACACTCCAGAGACACCAGCCCTCAAGCTCAATATCACTGCTGTAGTCATATTGGAACTTATATTCAAGTTTTAAATATGCTTCATAGATCTTAACGATACTTTATATGGGATACAGTTTCAAGTCATGTGTTTGATGTGTTTTGGTTTTAGTCCATTTTTACAAAGCCATGAGATGAGTTTTTTCTCACTATTTCTATGTATACAGTCATTCTGCACGGAAACATAAAATATGTGCTGTCTTATGTCTCTTGTGTTGGCGTGTGGTTTCCTTCCGTTAGTGTGCATTCTGATTAATATGTGAGATATATGAACAGTCTGAAGCAGAATTCAGCTGGGAGGTTGGCTGAATATAGTAGGCCTATACCACCTGATTCTAATGTTTGCACTAGGCTGGTAAAGTGTGTCATGATACACTAATGTTGGTTTGACAAAGCCTTGTCAAAAAGTTTATAGTAGTTTTAACTTTTAAAGAACTTTAAAGTTTGCTGGTTATAACGGTACATAATACAGTAAGATACATAGTTAGGAAGATCATCAGATATAGTCTGATAGATAGATAGATAGATAGATAGAGAGATAGAGAGAGATGAAAAGATAGATTGATAGATAGAAGGATAGATAGAGAGAGAGAGAGATGAAAAGATAGATTGATAGATAGACTGACGGATGGATAGATGAATGGAGAGATAGACGGATGAATAGATGGATGAACAGATAGATGGATAGATTGAAGATGGATGGATGAATGATAAGATGAACAGATGGATGAATGGAGAGATAGATGAAACGATAGATAGATAGATGTTGGACAGACAGACTGATTGATGGATAGATGGAAGGAATGGATGGATAGATGAATGGAGAGATAGACAGACGATGGATGGATGGTTGGATGGATGAACATATAGATAGATAGATAGACAGATAGATAGACAGACAGAAAGACAGACAGACAGGTAGATAGATAGATTTGGTTTGCTGCTATTTTGTGTGTGCTTGAGGTTTGGTTGATATAAAAGTTTGAAGCTTGGAGCAAAATCTCTGTTTAAAGAACTCTTTTGATCTCATGTGGCTGTAGCTGAATTTCCATGTCTAATGATACAGTACATGAACACACTGCTTTGGCTGACAGAAGTAAACCACTATGCCCATATGAGGGAGAGCAGCAGGAGCTTCCATCGGCCTGACTAATATCAGTGAGAGAGTTCCTAATCTTGGTGATATGAGAACGCTGTGGTCATTTTATTGTGTTGTGTAACAGGTTTAATCTGGTGTGACTCTCACTCCTCAGGCATGTTCAGATGCCTTGCTTACAGCAAACTTCAGAAGGAACGGCTTTAACCTCATACACATCAATGCTGGGATCTTTATCATTTTGGATTGCATTTGCAGTGTGCATTCACTCCCCATACCATACTAGGTCTGGTTGACTAGGAGAGCCAACCAGAGCAGCAGTGTCTGTCTGTGTGGGAGTTGTCCCATAATTGTGAGCGCAGAGGGAATTCCTTCTGTAGTACTTTTCAGATTCTCAGCTGAGACTTCCTGATTCTTCAGTGCTTCACGTGATGCTGATGCTGTAACCATACCCGCCGATGCTTTCTGAAATGGGAAGCGTTCAACAATGTGTGAGGAATTTGGAATATGTAACATTCCAGGTGAAGAACGGAGTGATTGTGGTGAAGTATTAGGGATGTAGGAGGTTCTTTCTGATAAGGAGCAGCTAACAGAGTAGTCTGAATTCCACAGGAAGATTTACACTGGCAGGAAGAGACCTTTTTTTCTGGCCTCCCAGTACTGAATCCACAGATCCTTGTGTTGCTGCTACTCTGAGTGAACTGTGTTGGCTAAGCGATAACATATTTGTATCTAGTTCAAAAAGCTTGTGCACATGCATACGCAAGTACTTGCACACACACACACCTAAAATGAATCTACTTTGATCTATCTATCTAATCTATCTATCTATCTATCTATCTATCTATCTATCTATCTGTCTGTCTGTCTGTCTGTCTGTCTCTTTATCTACAGTTAGGTCCATATCTATTTGGACACTGGCACAATTTTCATCATTTTGGCTCTGTATGGCACCAGAACAGAATTAAAAATGAAACAATCAAGATGAAATTGAAGTGCAGATTTTAAGCTTTAATTCAAGGGATTGAACAAAAATATAAAAGAAAATGCTTAGTAATTACAATCATTTTATATATTGCTGTACACAGTCATTTAAGGCAATGACTGCCTTATGTCTGGAAGTCATGGACATCACCAGAGACTGGGTTTCCTCCTTTGTGATGCTTTGCCAGGCCTTTACTGCAGCTGACTTCAGTTGACTTCAGTTGTTGTTTGTGGGCCTTTCTGCCTTTAGTTTTGTCTTTAACAAGTGGAATGCATGCTCGATCGGGTTGAGATCAGGAGATGGACTTGGCCATTGCAAAATATTCCACTTTTTTACCTTCAAAAAGTCCTGGCTTGCTTTTGCTGTATGTTTTAGGTCACTGTCCATTTGTATTATGAAGCGCCGCCCAATCAACTTTGCTCCATTTGACTGAATCTCTGGGCAGACTGTATATTCCTGTACACTTCAGAATTCTTCCGGCTGCTTCTGTCCTCTGTCACGTCATCAATAAACACCAGTAACCAAGTGTCTCTGGAAGCCATGCATGCTCATGCCATCACACCGCTCCACCATGTTTCACAGATTATGCTGTTTGCTTTGGATCATGAGCTGTTCCAAGCCTTCTCCATACTTTTTTTCTTCTCGCCATTTTGGTACAGGTTGATCTTAATTTCAGACGTCCAAAGAATGCTTTTCCAGAAGTGGTCTGGCTTTTTTAGATGTTTTTGGCAAAGTCTAATCTGGCCTTGTTTGCACCTTGTGGTGAACCCTCTGTATTTGCTCTCGTGTAGTCTTCTCTTGATGGTAGACTCTGACAGTCACATACCTACCTCCTGGAGAGTGATCTTCTCTTGGCTGGATGTTGTGAAAGGGTTTTTCTTTACCATGGAGAGGATCCTCTGATCATCCACCACTGTTGTCCTCCGTGGACGTCCAGGCCTTTTTATGTTGCTGAACTCACCAGTGTGTTCTTTTTTTTCTCAGAATGTTCCAAACTGTTGATTTGGCCACTCCTAGTGTTCCTGCTATCTCTCTGATGGATTTGTTTTGTTTTTGAAGTCTAACAATTGTCTGTTTCACTTGTATGGAGAGCTCCTTTGACTGCAGGATGTGGATTCACAGCAACAGCTTCCAAATGCAAATGGCACACTTAGAATCAACTCCAGACCGTTTACCTGCTTAATTGATGTAGAAATATGTGTTTGTGCACATATGAGAGAAAGAGAGAAAATTTACCAGAGATGGATGGAGGAAGGATGCAAAGCAATTCATATGTAGTGTATACATGGGTTATTTACTTCAGTTTCTTTTGTGTGACACAGGCGTGTTGCTTTAGTCTGTATGTAGTGAAAGAGAAAAATAGAATATGTTTGTGCTGAGATGATGCCTCACAGACCCAACCCATAATGAGGGCATGTTTAGGGCATTAACTCAAGGCCAAACCACACTCAAAAACACTTAATTTAGGGCAGGTAAGCTTTCATGTGTGTCAGAAAATTACTATGAAGCATATATCAATCTACCGCGCAGTTAAGATGGCAATTGAATGTCACATTAGTGAAAAAAGACCATAAAACAAATGTCAGTTTGGTATTTGGTATTTGTTCTAAAGGTACAGAAAGATTATATTCAGGTCATTTTGACTTATGACCTAAGCTTTCACATACAAAGAAAGGGGGGGACAACACTTTCCATTGACAGCGTCTCGGTTGTTATACAACTTACAAACGTACAGGTCGATGCCAGAGAGTCTAAGAGCATCATCTCCATATAATGCACTGTAACCATACCCCTGTGTTACGTGTGTGTGTCTGTGAGACATTAATAGCTCGCCTGCTGATATATCTGTCTCTCTTTCCATCACACTCTGTGTCGTCGCACCACCTAATTCCTCTTTGGGTTGGGAGGAGGGGCAGGGTGTAGTTTAAGATCCCCTACCCCACCCAGCTCATCCAGCGAGCTGACAAATTCTTCTATGGCATCCTTGGGTGTGTGTGTGTACTTTGGCAAGAGGGATCCCTTGTGACTGTTTCTTGAGTCCAGTACTCACAGAATGTGCCAAGGGTTTGCCCTGCCTCGGGGGTATGAGGTGACCCCATAACATCTCTCACTGACACACACACAGACATAAAGGCAGCAGCTTTAAATTACCAAGCACACTCTCATCCTCGTCTTACTGTTAAACTCACACACTCTTTTAAAGTGAAGGAAGAATTTATAAATTGGAATTATTTGATAAATCATCCTTTCAGATTAACAAATAAACAGACATATTTAAGTTTCATTAAATGTAACAAAATAATACATTAATGCCATTGGCCATTTCTGTATGAATTTGTATGGATAAAGAAAAACGATTTGTAAATGCAAAATAAATATGCATTGTGAAAAATATAAAAATGCCATTTAAATTATATATATATATATATATATATATATATATATATATATATACAGTATATAATAT
>NW_015540855.1:535395-547163 GCF_001515605.1 Sinocyclocheilus anshuiensis | reverse complement strand
AAAATCAATGTTCTAAAGCAGCGGTTCTTGATACTGTTCCCCGTGTCCCCCTGCTTTGCACATGCTCTGCATCTCTCTCTCTCTCTCTCTCTCTCTCTCATTCAGCTCCGCTCCAACAATGAACTGTTCCAATTATACACTTATTTTCACATAGCTATGAGAAGCATTAAACATGGATGCGCGTGCAGTTGCCGTACTGTATTAAAGCTTTAATCAAGATAAAACTGTAAATTAAAAGCTAACATAAGCAGTAGCATTTACAAATAACAGCGTATCTAAAAGTATGAGACAACAACAAACAAAAAACATAGGCCTACCATTAAAAGCCATGCTTGCACAGGTTCTGCATGATCCTCTTCAATAATATCCTCTGCTTCTCAATCGGGCTCAAAATGATAAGCAATATAGACGACGCCATTGTTTACAATACAACCGGCGCACATGCCGCTGAGGTGAGGGGTGGCACTAGAGGCGTTTTAGCCAATCACAACACACTGGGCTAGCTAGGGAGGGGCTTCACAGAACCAGGAACTCAACAGACCGTTTTGACAAGAATGGAAACAGCGGTGTAGAATAAAAGTTAAATATGTGAAAATAATGCGTTTTTTAAAAAACGAAGCATTAACACATGTTAGACTGCACCCCATAAACACAATCAAGTTATGCGATAATCCTACATTTTATTTAACTTTTTGGCTTTTATTTTTAAATAATACGTGGAACATAAGATTTTTGGGAAAAGAACGCACCCTGAATGGTACACTGAGAATCGCTGCACACTTGAGAGAACAAGGTAGTGTTGGGTTAAAAGTTATCTGCTAGTTTTACATTTCATAATCTTCCCCAAAATCTCCATTATAAAATGCCCTTCTTTTTCTTTTGTAAATCCAAAGGAAAAGCCGAATCATATTTAACCATTACAGCTGTATGAGAGCTGCATGTTTACATGGACGTATATTGAATTTGCATGTGTGTCTGAGTTACACAATATGACACAAGTGTTCCATCATGAGGTGCTGGTTTTTGTGGACGCTCGGTCCCGCCCGGGCCAGAAAACACTGTGGGCCATTGCTTGTGGATGTTTTTCACATCCAAGTTCATGGTGAGTTCAGCTCCCAAGAGAGGTGTGTGAGTGTGTCTGTATGCGTCTGAGTGTGTAAGAGGGGTCTCTATTCCCCAGACGTCGGTGAAACGTATCACTAACACTGGTATAACGCTAGCCAAACTCTTTCCCGGGTTTTATTTTTAACTCCGCCGCTGAGACAAAGAGTCCAGTCAGTACTGCCTCTGAGAACCAGGCCACAGGAGCCCGACCAAGTCTGGCTGCGTCACACGCTCCCGGTGTGTGTGTGTGAGTGTGTGCCCCGCGCAAACGGGCCAGAGCGGAGGAGTGGAAAGAGGCCTGGCGTGGAGTCATCGCTGTGGTGAGAGCATCAGGGGCAGTGGGCCATCGCGATGATGTCATAAGAGGAGGAAGTGGTTTGAGCTGTGTGATATAAGAGGGGGGAAGTGCTTGCCAAACACAAACAGAAGACTATGCAACATTGCACAAATGCACAATTACATTTTTTGCCACCATTTCAAGGGGCCCATCTCAATACGTACAAGTTTAGGGCGGAACACCCCCCTTTCAAGGGCCTTGAAAGAAACTTGCATACATTTCATTACATAACCCAACACGAAGATCCAAAACAAGCATACATACAGGCCTCTTGTTTGCCGAACCCCATAATCCCCTCTGGTAACCGATTCCCCCTGCCAACTGTGCCCTCACTCTTTCTTTCCTTTCCTTTCTTTCATTTTTTCCCTCTTTTTCACTATTTTTCCACCTCATAGTGACGCACTCCTCACATAATGAATCTGTTAAACAAGGGACAGGCTCTCTCTCTTTCAGGGTGAGTAAAACGATAGTGCTGCTCTGTATTTGTGGCTGGCTGCATTCAGAGGGAGGCTATTTTTAGGCTTGGCGGAGCTATTTGGAGGCGCTACTTGTGTCATCAGCACCATGCCACGCGCTTGCCATCATATGGGCAGTATTTTTACACTGGGAAAGAACACTTGAGCACACTCGCAAACTCAAACTCATGCTCGGGCTTAGAAATTAACATGCATGTGCAAACCAACAAGTACAGCAGCACCTGAGTCAGGGGAGAGGAGTGTGACCCGTGTCTGCCCCGCTTAAGCGGAAGTAAGCTGTTTTCTGTGAATGTGCGAGACTTTTGATTCATTAGCTGCTATAACTAAATAACAAGAAGAATAACAATGTGCAGTAAATGGTCAAAGTATTTGCACTACAAACCAGTGTGTTTATGATTAAATTAAAAGATAACAAATACCAGTTTTAAGTAGTATAACAGACTGTTTTCAGGTAAAATAACTAGAAGTGGATGACACCAGAGGCTTTACACTTTAAATGTGTTAAAAATGGTTTGCTCCTACATTTGGAATAAGGTGGATATGGATTGGATAACTTAATATGAGCATCTTTTTCACAACACAGTCTAATCTGTGTTTGTTCTACTCCTATTATTTGTTGAATTTCCACTGTATCTATTCCCTCCTTTGCCTTTAACACTTGAGCTTGAAGGTCATAAATTTGGAGGTATCTCTTAAAATTGCTATACTGTATTTTATACAATCATAAGTAAAAAATTCATAATTAATTAAAATATGTATATATATATATATATATATAATTAATTAATTATTTTTAATTATTGTAATTAATTCATTAATTTGTTTTATACATTTACATTTATTAATTTTGCAGATGCTTTTATCAAAAGCAACTTAAAAATAAGGAATACAAGTGATTCATAATAAATGCATATATGTTACATATATTAAAATTAATTTAATCCAGTGTTTTTTTTAATCTACTAAAATCTGTAATCCAGAACAAAACTTGTTCTGAAGCAGATAATTATTAATTATGTAGTGTATGTTACTGTGGCAATAAAAACTGGTAAAACCCCTGTTTGTGATACTGAAGAACTAGGGCTTGCAAACTACACTTAAATGTGTTGAGTCTGTGCATGTCTGGGTCTGTGTGTATCATGTAACAGGATATGTCTGTATTACAGGGGTCACGTGTTACAGGAGACAGCCAAACATGAAAAGTACATTTGAGAGGATTTGTTAAGACAAAGAATCTCAGATTCTGATCTATTATAGATGAGGACATTACCAGAGCAATATCCAAAACCATACAACTCTCCAAGACTATCACCTTTTTTCTCTCTCTCTTTCTCTCTCACACGGTTATAAGTACTGTAAATGCCTACAGGGAAGCACAGCTGTAGCACAACGTGTAGATTTTGAGGATTGGAACTAGTGCTTCCTGCTTCAATCAAACTCAGGCTGCTATAAAAAATATAAACTTTGGGATGGGCCATTTGATATCTGAATCTAAGGCCCAAAACATATTGTACTCAAGTATGAAAACAAACACTTCAGCTAAGCTGAATTTCATGCATCGTATTTCGAAATGCTAAGCATTAATTCATAATACAGCACAAATGTGTTTTATATTTTAAGCTTTGCCCGATGCAAAATACATTGCATTTAAGGTATACATTTTATTAGTTCAGGCATTCACTAGGACTCAAACCCATGACCTTGCTGTTGCTAGCACCCTTCTTTACTGTACTAGACAAAGACTTTATCTGCTGTCACTTCTTTCTTTCAGATCAACAACTGTCATGGTGGAGCAACAGTTTGAAAAGAATATTGCTGAACAAGTTAGTTAAGCTGTTGATAGCTAGCTTTAACCTGGATAATTAATTACACATCTGGTTTATTGTCACAGACATTTTTAGATAATTTGCATTTATAGACCAGTGTAATGTCTGTTTCTGGCCAAAATCTAAATTGTTTCTGGTGTCCACTGTTCATTCAATGAATGAATGAATGAAAAATATTTTAAGATTTTTTAATACTGAGTCATTCACAAGCTTACTTGATTGCTGAAATATTATCAGAAAAAAATATGCTTAGGACAGTATATGTAATGTTCATTGACATATAGGCCTAAGGATCTATCTGTCGGCGCCATAGCCCTGTGGGCAGTGTGACATATAGCGCTGTTGCGCTGCGGGCATCCCCAGTTTGAATCCCAGCTCGTGGACCTTTCCTGTTCCCGCCCCCTCTTTCTCCCACACATCACTTCCTATCACTCACTGCACCTTCCTATCCAAATAAAAAACTAAAATGCCAAAAAAAAAAAAAGACATAAGGATCTGTCAATAATATTTGAATGAGGCTCATGTCTGCATAAAAAGGGTCTAGCCCCTGGTCCTGTTTGTCTTGGGAGGCACAAGTTTTGTTCCAAATGATGTACTATACACTATGTACTTATACCATGCTCTATGTACTCTACCATAGTGTCTAAATTTTAAAAGGTTAAATTGTTTGTGTTGTGTATATGTAAACCCACTTTATGCATTCTACGTAGTACGAATTTGTGCTTTTAGACATGAATCTGTGCAAATAAAATTTAATTTTTTTATCCTAGCTAAATATGTGGAAACAAAATTGTATTTTACTTTTTATTATTTTATTTATTCTATCCTAGATACATATGCAAAGATAACTGTGAGAACCATTTTTAAGCCAATTTAGGTTGATTTAGGTGTCTCTGTAGTTGAAAATGTAGCTTTTTAGATACTCTAATCTATGTAAAGAAAGCATATAATTGTAATTTATTTCTATCATACACTGTCAAAAAAAAATCCATACAATTTACGGTAAAAAACTGGCAGCTGTGGTTGCCAGAATTTTACCGTAAAAAATATGGTAGCAACATTTTAGGTTTTATGGATTTAACTAAAATTTACATTTAATAAATGTATTTCATTAGCTGATATAATGTTAATATTCCAACCTATTGAAGTACTGAAATCTCTTTAGTACCTTTGTAATACACTGATAACCTCCATAAGCAGGTGGTGATGAGAAAGTCACATGATGAACCAAAGCTCATCACAAGCAGCTTTTCCACAAGCTGAGGAGGGAAATTCTAATATAGAAGGTGCACAGTGTCATTCACACAAATACTAAACACCATCATGGTAACATTAATGTAACAACATTAGATGACCCCTAATGTACACAACTGATAAGAAATAACTAAGAAACATAGTTGTTTTAATGAAAAAACATCAAATGTGAAATGGAATTCTGGGAATGTCAATTCACAGTTTTTCACTGTAAATTATACATTCCTTTTCACTTCCAAAACCTGTATATTGCTGTAAAATTACATAATGTCCAATACAGTTTTTCACCGTAGGGAACTTGCGGTTTCACTTTATTTTGATGGTCCCTTTAACACATTCTGTTGACTATAAGTAACGTTGCACCTACATGTCTACTAACTCTCATTAGAGTATTAGTAGAGTATTAGTAGACTGGTAGGGTTAGGGTTAGAATAAGTTGACATGTACTTGCAAAGTTACTTATAGTCAGTAGAATGTCTGTCGGGAGGCCATCACAATAAAGAGTCATAAGATATTAAGCTCTTTGATGAGAGTTAGTAGACATGTAGGTGCAACAATACTTATTGTCATCAGAATTTTCAAAAGGGACCATCAAAATAAAGTTTTACCAAACTTACTGTTAACCAATTAATAGGTTTTTACTGTAGCATTTTTCTAGTCTTTTACCATTAAAATCACGGTCATTTTTTACAGTGTAGCTAACTATGCAGGGTCAAAAATACCTAATTCTAGGTTGATTTCCCCAAAAGTGTAAAAGCTGTGGCTTTGTATTTTTCAGCATCCTGACCAATTTGTGATAGTGGTGCATAAATTACACCCTTTTTTTTAATTTTTTTTACACGTTTTGAAGTCAATGCACATTTATAGTCAGGTAACAGAATCACATACATGGTCACTATCGTGTTTCTTAGAATCCTTTGGTAAAATGCAAGCAAACCATGTAAAGTTGAGGTGTTTTGGGGTTTGGAATAGGTTTTATGGCTTTCATGCAGGCTAAAATCATTTGTAATGGCTGTCAAGAGGAAGACCGAAAGCCAAAAAAATAACAATGAGAAAACTCTCGGGCCAAGGAGACTTCCTGTTGTCAGATGGACAGCCGCCCAGACTGTGGTCTACAGGGCGTCACTGCAGCAGCCTAGTGAACGTGTGCTGCATGTGATCCTGTTGCTGTGATGTTGTGATGACGTACTCCCTTCTGGTCTGAAGGAGGGTGTTGACGGAATAAAATGAAGTCGGAAGAGAGAACTGAAGGCAGATTCACGTCAGAAAACTTTATTATTCAGCTGCCTTCTCAGCACAGTCTACGTGCTGCGGTAAGCATCTGTGTATGCTGTGCGTACATGTCTGTTTGACTCTGTTTATTTGTGAGGGACAATCTGATTTTTCCCATTTGTCTCACGGGGGCCAAAACAGCCGCTGTAGGCGGAGCTTGTTGACCAGCACAGCTGTGACCTCCCAGCTCAGCGTCGTCTCTCTGACAAAGACGCAAACAGACACACACATACTCACACTGTGGAGTTTCTGGCAGCGAGTGACTGCATTCCATCTGTCCCTGATGTGCAGTGGTCAAGATTCGTCTGGGTTAAGGGTCATGTGTCTGAGGAGGTGTGGTCAGCCTTGAACGCTGCTCCGATGTCATTCAGGCTGGACCGTGTTGCATGGATGACATAATGACGTGTGCAACCTGCGCTGTAGTACAACGTAACTCTCAGGAGTGGTGCGTTTTGGGATGCTATGTAAATAAGAGGATTATGTAACACACATAATATTTCACATCGTTTTTTTCTCTCCCACAACTAGAAAGCCACACAGTTATTTTCCGAGAACTGTATGATGAAAAAGTTTGAACTTTCATGCATGTTCTTGTTGAGAGATATTTTAATATGGATATGCTTCGCTTTAAAAATTTGCATGAAATGAAAATTTATTCTAGAATCTATTTTCTTAATGCATGTTATAGATTAAAAATGTATCCATGTATGTTTTTTTTTTTTTTGCTTTTCTCTACATTTTTGACAGTGTAACACTCAGATACATCACAAAATGAAAGAAAATAGATGTTGCTACTTGTTTCATTGCAACTTTAAGAACTGTAATGACTTACTACAATAAAAATATTGCTATTAGCAAAAAAATAACTTTTTTCACCATGTTCATCTTTTGATTTTCTTTTTATTATATAAAACATTATTGTTTCCATCCTTTTAACTTGTCACAATACTCATTTTATGAGTCTTCATTTTTAATTAATTTCAAAGTTGCAGCAGTAGTTGCAGTTAAGTTAATATTAGTTTATTTACTATGCACAAACATGAATTAAAGATGAACAATAGTATACTTATAAATGAACATGCTGTAAAACATGTTGATCTTTAGCTTACGATACCCAATGCTAACTAAATAATTTAACCTTATCGTTCTCCTTTTTCATTTAAGGCCGGAGTTAAACTTAACTTTTTAATATTAGTGGGTTAGTACTTTTTTTTTTACATAGTATGGAGAAATGTTTTCAAAGGATTGTTTTCTGTAAAATTTCACAATTCTGTGCATTGTCTGTTGTCATTAGTAGCAAGAAGCAATGTATGAGGCACAGCTTACACAAAAGTCACTTTCAAACCAAACAGTATGGGGAAATATTTTGCCCTCAAACAAAATTCCAGATTCCAGCGTGGATTGCTGTTGATATGACTGGATTGCGCCTGTGAAAATTCACAGAAAAATTATAAATGTGACCTAATCTTACTGCCAATTGCCGTTGTAATCGTGGCCACGCATATATTTGTGGAACCCTGTGGAAACCTGATGAGAGCAAAGCTTTGTTTAATCCTTCATATCAAATACACACACACACACATTACGCATTCATCACCAAATGAAAGTGCTGTTGTGTCTTACGTTACCGCCACTGTATGATCCCCCATATTTGTTTACTAAAATGTAACAGATACCGAAAAAATCAAGCTAGCGAGGATATACCTTCTCACCAACCCTTTAGATAATCTCACCGCTGTGCATGTGTGTGGTGTGTGTGTGTTTGCAGGGCTCATGCTCAATGGTGCAAAGCCCAATTGTTCTCCCAGTCTGAGTGTGTGTGGTGTGCTGCCTCGCTCTTTCCATGTTATCCTGTATGTGATGCATATTTTATAAGCAGGGAGATCCCAACGTGAGGTGACACGTTCCGGACGCATGCACTGATAAACCCAGGACAACCGCCAGCTTTCCACACAAGCATCAACATAGAATCACACACTCTACACGGACTCAGTAAGTTTGGAGCTTTTGCTTCATATGGCTGTTTTCACAATAGACTAGTCAACGAAAATATGTGCTTCTGCACATCCGTAGTAGCGTGTGAGTGTTGTTTGTGAGTTCCACGCGGGATGGAAGGGTGAGAGAATGTGTAGCAGCAGTCAGACAGGTCTAACGTGTCATCTCTGTCTCTTAATGTTCCCAGCCAAGTCCCTTCACACCCAGAAGCTTATGTATGAGCATAAAGGGGTCTCTGTGATATGTGTACTCTTGATATATAGTCCCTCTGCAGGCCTGAACCTAATTAAATTAGATTAGAATTGATTCAATTAAGCCTTCCCAAGCGATTATAAAATGTCTTCTGTCGTGGAACAAAGGTTTGGAGAGTGCAGCTTCAGGTGAGTGCACCTACAGATGTCTGACATGCTGCGTTGACGTGTTAAAGGCATAATTCTCTCCAAAATGAAAAGTCTGTCATCATTTAGTCACCCTCATGTCGTTCCAAACCTGTTTGATTGTATGGAACACAAAATAATCTATTCTGAAGAATGTTTTAACAGTTTGTGCTTATGGAACACTACAAAATAATATATGGTAATTTAAAACAACCAGACACACAGGATTCATATAAAACAATTTAGTTCGAAAGAACTGAGGAACTGGCTGCACTAGTTTAGAATCTGCTGATTAAGGCATTGAAGAATTGAATGGCAGTGTGAGAATAAATGTACACCAAAAAATGGTATCGATACTATTTTCACTTTTGCAACACACTGAATTAAACATGAAATTTTGGCCCTATTTACACTTGTCATTTCGTGCATCTTCACAGATGAGATAGCTATTCGATTGGTTACTATCTGTTCCATTTACACTTGGCCACATAAATGCGTCTCTGCAAAGTGAAAATAAAACTGATCTTCAGTTCCTACGCAAATTTAAATGCGTTCACGTCATCGAAATCAACAGGTGAGTTGCATTTATCATCAGCTGATTTCAAGATCAAAAACCACAACAGTTGAGAGAGCGTCATCAACATTCAGCATTCACCACTTTCAATGAAGATGATTGTTTGTTGAACATGCAAAAAACATTTGATGCCTAATGGCTGTTTCATTTGCATGTTTGCTGAAGAGAGATGCTCATCTCCGAAGGGCCATATCTGTGATGCGTATTACAATAGCGCTGTGGTTATCTGGCTACCGGGAGCTGGTAGCACACATTCTCACACCTATGTTTTTTTCATTTACCTTTGTCCAATTGCATCCAATGCATCTCAAGCCACCTCCAGTAATGGTGTGCTGTAGTTGCAATTTGCCTCAAATGCATTTACACTTGGTGTTATCACAATCGGATCGCTATCCAGTCAAAGAAAATGCATAAAGTGGCTATGTGTAAATAGGCCATTTGAAGAATAAAGAGTAAAAATAGCATGTTCTTGTAAAATGTATGTTAGTAATTGTCATTTTCAACTTTTTTTACATTGTAGACAGAGACACTGATTATTCTGCTTTATCTGAGGCCTCTTTTTTCCACAGAGAAACAAATCACGAAACATCTCTAACCTAAAATTATATTAATATATAATAATCTCCACTGCAACCTGTTCTCTGAAAAGTTCAATTATGCATCAAGGGTCGACACACACTGGCACACAACTCCTTAGCCAGTTAAATGCTCACTAGCATATTCAAAAACAGTATTATCAGCTGCCTCTCTAAAGTGCACAGAAACAAAAGCATACATTAGTTATTCACCCCATTCTTTGTCTGCTCAAGGCCATCAGTCTTTTAAAAGAACAAATATATGTGCGCTAAATCGGTGAGTTTGCAGAGATTAAAACTGAACAAAGTTTATTATTTGAAAAGTTAATATCAAAGGCTATTCCATAAAACAAGAACGTGTCTGATCTAAAAATAGACATGTAGATATCAGTGAATATCACATGACTGTGATGATGCATTATCGGTGCATTCGTTCAATAAATCAAGCTTAATCTATTGATAAGACTTGACATTTACTGTGTCGAGCTATTTATCATTATTCTACACTCTTAAGAAAAATGGTTCTAAACAGTACCAGAAAAGGTTTCTTCGGCTTGTAACAATAGCAGAACCATTTTTTGTGCTAAATAGAACCTTTTTTATAGGGTTCCATACAGAACCATGCTTTGAAAATGCTATATAGGACCTTATTGGTGTTATAAATAACCTTTTTAATGGTAGTTTTTCATTCATATTAGTATGTTTATGTGAAAACAATTGTTTATGAAGGCCAAAAGTAGTATGTGAGCACTTCACAATGTTAAAAGGAAAGAGTAATATAAAGTCAAGGGATAGCTGCATGGGTATGTTTATGCATAAACCCTAGTAATAAAAAATAACAACAATGCACCAAACTAACTAACACCATCTAACAAAATGGACCAAAAATTCAATATCTTTGTTACTTAGTGATGAAGAGGAGAGTATCCTTAACTGAATAGAGCTGGTCACACTTACATGTTCTCTTAAACTAAAAAGAGAAAAGACATAGGAAACCAATTAGCATTTGAAAGTTATAATTTATAGACATTTTAAGAAAGAAATTATTTACCTGTTGAGAGTGTGTTGACAGTCTGTGTAGTTGGATGGCTGAGCTCCAGAAAATCAGTAATAAGGCATCTTAGAGTGTAGCCTCAGTTAGGGTTTTACATTAAAACGACAACAACAATAACCACAGCAGCAGCTTCTTCGGCTTGTAACAATAGCAGAACCCTTTTTAGTGCTAAATAGAACCTTTTTTATAGTGTTCCATACAGAACCATGCTTTGAAAATGCTATATAGGACCTTATTGGTGTTATAAATAACCTTTTTAATGGTAGTTTTTCATTCATATTAGTATGTTTATGTGAAAACAATTGTTTATGAAGGCCAAAAGTAGTATGTGAGCACTTCACAATGTTAAAAGGAAAGAGTAATATAAAGTCAAGGGATAGCTGCATGGGTATGTTTATGCATAAACCCTAGTAATAAAAAATAACAACAATGCACCAAACTACCTAACACCATCTAACAAAATGGACCAAAAATTCAATATCTTTGTTACTTAGTGATGAAGAGGAGAGTATCCTTAACTGAATAGAGCTGGTCACACTTACATGTTCTCTTAAACTAAAAAGAGAAAAGACATAGGAAACCAATTAGCATTTGAAAGTTATAATTTATAGACATTTTAAGAAAGAAATTATTTACCTGTTGAGAGTGTGTTGACAGTCTGTGTAGTTGGATGGCTGAGCTCCAGAAAATCAGTAATAAGGCATCTTAGAGTGTAGCCTCAGTTAGGGTTTTACATTAAAACGACAACAACAATAACCACAGCAGCAGCATGTTGTGTGAATTATGTTTTTATCGACATGCAAAATTATCAGTGCTCTTAACAACAGTTATTAGCTGAATACATTAATGAATGACAATTGACATTGAACATGAATAAATACATAAAGAAGTAAAACACAAAATAAGAACAAAAAATAGATGTGA
>NW_015540855.1:524284-535294 GCF_001515605.1 Sinocyclocheilus anshuiensis | reverse complement strand
CATCTGAAATACACAATTGAGTTTAGAGTTACAGTGTGTCCATGTGTTTGTGTAAAAACAATTATGTCTATGAAGGCCAAAAGCAAAAATTGACAGTATGTGAGCCCTTCACAATCTTAAAAGAAAAAAGTGATATAAAGTCATGGGATAGTTTTAATATTTATTGTGACTGGGTATGTTTATACATAAATTTAAAAAATCTAACAATATGAATTTAAAATTAATCTTTTACCTACTTAGTGGAGAAGAGGAGAGAAGTCTCCACAGCTTAGCAGAGCTGCACACACTTATATGTGACCAAAAACTAAAAAAAGAGAGATAAGAACATGTTTGTTTGGAAGCCTGTTACATTTTTAAAGTTAAATTTGTATTTAAATTTAAGAACGAAATCATTTACCTGTTGAGAGTGTGTTGACAGTCTGTAGTTGGATCACTGAACTCCAGAAAATCAGTAATGAGATGCTTTGTCAGTTACAGGTTTGAAAAACAAAAGGGCGGGAAAACCCTAAACTCCAACACAAAAAAACCATTTCAGCATGAAAGGGTTCTTCAGAATACTATGGTTCTAAATAAAACCATTACTGTATGTAAAGAACCTTTAAAGAACCATCTTTTTTTAGAGTGTAGATAAAGTGTTTATAAAGCTTTAGATATCTAATATTATGTAACTGTTATTATTGAATGTATAAAAGATGTAGGTCTTGCCTTACACAGAGACTAATTCCATTTGTTTACTGAATTAAAAATTCCTTTATAATTTAATTATAAAATTGCATTTAATTTTAACATTTTAAATAATGTAATTCATATATTAAAATTCTACATAAAATTAATAATTGAATTCTGTTATATTTTTAATTAAATGTTTAAAATATTTTAATGTCACATTGGTATGTGAGAATATGTATCTAAAGGGATTATGACACGATTTTTTATTAATAAAATGTTCCTTGACATTCACTTATAATGTTAGTAAAGATTTGTTTCACAAAAAAAAAAAAAAAATAAATTAGTCATTGACTATATTGCGTTCTGTTTGCTTTTGATGCAACACAATGCACTTTTTGTGTCCGGCATAGACGTGTAGTTTTCCACATCCACGGACAGCACAATGTTTGATGAGCTTCCTGTAAATCTTAATATTTATAAAAACTAAAGTTAAAGTAGTTAAAGGAGTTGAGGAGAAAAGTGGTCTTTCACAATGTGACTTCACAAATTGAAAACTAGTTATTTTGGCAGTTTGGTTTCAACAAATGCTATTTTTGGAATAAAGATTTTCTGAAAAAAGAAAAAAATGAAGAAAAAAGAAATATGCAATTGGCATACATTTTTAGTCATTGTGCTGCATTATCGCATATGGTAGACCCTATTTCCTTCTCTGTTCCCAGTAATTTTCTGTTCTCTCTGTCTATTAATACAAGTGACAAAAAGACAAAGATAAAATACTATAAAGATTTCTCATTTTCTGAATGAAAACTCCACAAGGGGAAATTATTCATCAAAATATATCATTGAAAAAAACGTTTTTTTTTTTTGTTCAATTATGTCTTGTTCGTTGTCATGTTCCTCATTTGTTACTCAAAGCATTACAAATAAAATAGTGAAGTGTGATGTTGGGACGTCCCAGAGGGGGACTCTTGCTTCATTTGCCTGGAAGCAATCCACCTGGACACTGCCTAGAATAGGACATTCCTCAACTGATTTTTGAGAAAAGCTATAAAGAGACCAACATTCACCTTGAAGGTGCTGTAGAGTTAAGCAGCTGAGAACAAATACTAGTCAACCATGTCAAGAGCTCTGGAGTGGCTTGTATGGGAGGGTTGAATGAAAGGACCAATTACTCCAAAAGAACCATGGAAAGCTTGTCTGGAGTTGGCCAGAAGGCGTAATAGTGACCCAATTGTAATGTGGTGAGATGTGATAGCCAATAGCCTTTTAGACAAAACTCACAGCAATATGTGTGGTGCAAATCTTTCATTGCAGGAAATACAGAAAAACCTGAAGCTTTGGAGAAAGTCTTTAAACGCTTGAAAGCTCTGCAATTCCAGTCAAAGCTCTGATCTCAATCCAACATTGTGGCTCACAAGCACAGTTTAACTAGTCTGAACAACCTGGAGAAGGTCTGCCCAGAATAATGGGCCAGAAGCAAAGCTGGTTCAAACTCTGCCAAACCAATTCTACAAAATATTAAAATGTGTAGATTGAGTAATTCGGAACATGTGTGGGAAGGGTGGATCTATATACCTCAGGCAAGGCGATGTCCCAGCACCTCACACGTACCTGTCCACCCATCATGAAACACTCAGGCTTGCATCTTCACAGCAGTTTACTGACAAAGGGTTTTTAAATAGTGATTTTCAGTTCAAGTTGAAGACATTTTCACGGTTGTTCTGCAGCACAAATTAAATACAGTACTCTAGCAGTTTTGAAACAGTCGTGTTTTTGAAAATGTGAGTTTATATACTTGATAAACCAGAAAACTGCTGTGGTCATTAGTTAGTAAAATGTTAGATATTTATGAGTGTAAAAGAACAAAACAAAACAAAACAAAACAAAACAGTAGCTTCTAATTTATTATTTAAGATATGATTCAGTCTTTTATGATTTAAAAACAAAGTGTGAAAGTCTCTTTGAATTGTAAAAAAAGTGTAATTGACTTCAAAAAACTATAAATGCGAAATATATAGAGCAACGTACATGTTATAAATGTTGAAAACAGTCATGCTGCTTAATATTTTTGTGAAAACCATGGTACAAAACAATATGATTCAAAAATACAGTACAATCTTTTGTGATATACATCTGTCACTTTTGATTAATTTAATCAAAAGTGTCACTTTACTGTCACTTTTGATTAATTTAATGCATCCTTGCTGACTAAAAATATAAATTCCTTCAAAAACCTTTTGAACTGTAGTTATATGCAAATCCTTGGATATTCAAGTCAGAACTTTCTAGACTAAATAAATCATTGAAATGTTCACATCTTAAAAGTATTCGATCAAGACCATGTCTAAAATCCTCAGCTACACTTTGACTGCTGACTGTAGACGAATTGAACTGATTTTGAATAACGCATCAAATCAAGAGTGTCCTTTCATCTGCTCTTGTAAGCAACTGAAGACCTAGATGAAGCTTGTTCATGTGAGAATGCATCATGCACAAACCTCACTCATGTTGTAACATACGTATACACACATATTCTCAGAACGTTTCTTTTTCACAGAGTCAGAGTAAAAAAGAATTGTTGGGGTTGTTTTTAGAAAGGGGAACGGGGGACAGATTTATACGTTTTCTTGCAAAGAAAACAGATGAGGGATAAATGAGAAGAGCGAGAGATGTACTGTACTGCAGTGGACAAGGAGAGAGGAAGGACAGAGTGTGTGAGACGTGACAGTGACACCCTGGTCCTGCGCCCCTCCCCTGTCCTGTGACCTGCAGGCTGATGCTGGCTGGGACAGCAAGGAAACACACATGCACACTCATGCTTTCATAAGCCCTGTCTCGCGGCTGTTCCTAAAGCATTACAACGGTCACGTCTGTTTAGACATGTGAAAACTCAGAGAGAGAGAACAATTCGGTCTGTTGGAACTTGGGAGTCGTTTCCTCAGTGTTGATACCGAATGCCTTAGATTTTTACTGCAGTTCACTTCATTTTTAAGTGATATTTCACCAAAAAATTAAACTTTTGTCATAATTTACTCACCCTCATGCTTTATAAACAGAAGTAGACTGCAAAAACCATCCATATGATGTTTTGTTTTTACTTTTTCTGAACTTTTTAAAGTTTTACAGAAGCATGAAAAGAAAATCTTCCTATTTTATTCATCTTATTTTGTTATTATTTATATACTATTATACCATTCAGTAATTGAATCAGCCCATTTTTGAATAATCATTTTGTTATGTGCATTCATCATTGGTTTAGTTTTTATATTTCTATATAGCTTTATTTTTTATTTCAGCTTTATATTTAGTTTTTAATAATTTTAGTACTTAGACTTATTTAACTTTTAGGCCAAGACTATTTAAGCCAACTATTTAAGCCAAGACACATTTCTTATTTTCATTTAAGTTAAAACTTTTTAGCTAAAAAAAAAAAAATTTTTAGTTTTTTTTTGTTTGTTTTTCATCTGATATTTATATTTTATTTAATTTCCACCCTGTTTCAATTACCTAAAATTATTTTTATTTTTTGAATTTCCATTTTGAGTAACATTAACTAAACTGCAAAAATACAAGGAACAAAAACGCTACATACATAAAACATGTAATTAAATAATAAAAACAATACTAAAATTATCTAATTAATTAACGTGTGACCCATGGCATTGACTGACAAAACAGCACACACATTGTTTATTTTTTTACTTATTTTTGCTCTTTTTTTTGTAAGCATTTTGAAGCATGACAGCCTACCTTCAGTGAACAGAAGAAATATCTCAATTTGTGTCCCGCTAAAGAACGTTTACATGGGTTTGAAAGTACACGATGGTGAGTAAATGACAAAGCAGCTTTTAATAAAATTAGATCAGCAAAACTCAACCGATTTAATTATATCCTCGGCTAGTGACAGCTGCACCTGACCCATGGTACAACCTCAAAAAGCAAATTACACACTTACACACGCTATATCCGGCTGTACCCCCCTGACACATACACTGCGTGTGTGTGTTGTCTTGTGAGAGCTTATCCAGTCCCTGCAGAAGCATGTGTTACAAATGCCGAAGTCTTTAGTGATTTATAGCATGCGTGTTTGTGTAATAGTGCTGAGTGTTTGTTACATAGTCTTGACTTTGGCCCTCTCTCATTAGGCAAGCCCCTCTCACATCTCACCACCTGACCGACCTCCTTGAGCATACTGATGCAGTAGTGGAAAAAAGTAGGCCCTACAAATAACTCTCACACACTCACCCACCTCAGGGATGGGACAGAACATGTGTGCGGTTGAGAGGGTGGGTTTAATATTAGAAAGCACATACAGTAATATGAAGAGGGGACACCGACTGCTTTGCCTGCACCATTTTAATCTGTTACTTGGGATCTCCTCGTGCCCCCCAACGTCACACGAACGTAGCGCATTCCTCGGCAGGTCACACGTTCACCCGTACAAGCGCTCACACACACACACACACACTGCATTCCAGCAGCAGTCACACGCGCTGTATCATCACTGCTGGCGCTGCTGCCTCCTCAGCACTCTGTTCCCTGCTATTTCTGTCTGTCTGGACCTGGAAAAAGACAGTGGTGGAGAAATCGAGAGGAAGAGAGAAAGAAAGGTGGGGGGTATTCGCTCCTCGCTGCCAACGGGATCACATTAGGCCAACTTACTGTCTGTCGGGCATCCAGAGTTACAACAGTTCCAGATGATCGGCTGGGTTTGGTTTAAACCGCCACAATGCCAGCTGACGTTTGGCCACGTGCCACTGTTCAAAATGAAGACGTGATGACACCGTTATCACTTCACATCAGATGATGATATTGAGCTCATTGGCTTGCGATCGTTTGCTTGTCTTCTGCTCTCTTGCCTACATGGCCGCCGGGCTCTTCCTCATTAATGATACTGACTGATCAAAACTGGCATTTATTAAACTGCTTTTTTTTTTTTTTATATGGAGCAGGCCTCTTCTAGGCATGTATATGTTGTCATCTTCTCTGTTTGGTATTGCAATGTCTGTAAGGAATTAATGTGTAGGCTGTTAGTTGCGTTTTAGTTATTATTTAGAAATATGTAAAATAATAGCTTTACGTAATGCGGTGTTTCCTGCACCGATTTTTGGTAGTGGTGTTCTCTAGCTGCTGAATCTATTGAATGTGATGCAATAAAAACACAGTGTAGTGCGAAACATCTTTCTAATGTCCTCATGGGCTGCACGCAAAAACAACATAAAATTTGTCCAGTGCAGAATGATTCTCAAACAAACAAGTCTTATGAGCCAAAAAATTTAAAATATTTTTAGTGAATCAAAACACAGCACAGTGTAGTCCAACTGATGAACAAATGACTCTTTTGAGCCTGTTTTTAGTGAATAAAACAGTGTAGTCTGATTACCGAACAAATGACCCTTAAGAACCTGTTCTTTTTAGTGAATAAAAAAATACAACCGTGTAGTCTGATAACCAAACAAATGACTCTTATGAGCCTGTTCTTTTTAGTGAATCAAAAAATAAAGCAGTTTGATAACCAAATGACTCTTTTATGAGACTGTTCGTTTTAGTGAATCAAATACAATGGCATGTAGTCGGATTGATGAACAAATGACTCTTTTGAGCCTGTTTTTAGTGAATCAAAATGTAAAGTGCACTATAGTCTGATTACCAAACAAATGACTCTTATGAGCCTCTTCTTTTTAGTGAATAAAAAAATAAAATAATGTAGTCTGATAGCCAAACAAATGACTTATGAGACTTTTCTTTTTAGTGATTCAAAAAATAAGTGTAGTCTGATAACCAAACAAATGACTCTTATGCAACTGTTCTTTTTAGTGAATCAAATACAGCTGCATGTAGTCTGATTGATGAACAAATGTCCCTTTTGAGCCTGTTTTTAGTTAATCAAAATATACAGTGCAGAGTAGTCCAACTGATGAACAAGTGACTCTTTTGAACCTGTTTTTTAGTGCAGTGTAGTCTGATTACCGAAGAATTGACTCTTATGAGCCTCTTCTTTTTAGTGAATCAAAAAATAAAATGGTGTAGTCTGATAGCCTAACAACTGACTCTAATGGGACTGTTCTTTTTAGTCAATCAAAAAATAAAGCACAGTGTAGTTTGATAACCAAACAAATGACTCTTTTATGAGACTG
The DNA here is from genome assembly GCF_001515605.1 of Sinocyclocheilus anshuiensis. Lineage (NCBI taxonomy): Eukaryota > Metazoa > Chordata > Actinopteri > Cypriniformes > Cyprinidae > Sinocyclocheilus > Sinocyclocheilus anshuiensis. The sequence continues at coordinate 528,488 of NW_015540855.1, read as the reverse complement.
TTCTTTTTAGTGAATCAAATACAATGGCATGTAGTCGGATTGATGAACAAATTACTCTTTTGAGCCAGTTTTTTAGTGAATCAAAATGTAAAGTGCACTATAGTCTGATTACCAAACAAAATACTCTAATGAGCCTATTATTTTTAGTGAATCTAAACATGCAGTACAGTGTAGTCCAATTGACAAACAAATGACTCGGTTTAAAAATCTTTTCAAACCCATAGTCTGATTTGTGAACAAATGACTCCTGTGACGTGACTCTTTTAATGAATAGTTCAAACAGTTAGTTCAAAAAGACCAGATGTTATCAGTTTGAATCAGTATGACGAATCCTGAAGGAAGGATACTGCACGTTACTGAATCAACATCTGACTCACCGAACTAAATATTCACTTACATCTGTATCAAAATGTCAAAAATTAAGAAAGATTTCTGTCATTATATATAAGCAGTGTCAGCAATGATACATACATAGTGTTCTTCTTGTGTGTGTGCGAGTGTGTGTGCCTCAAAGGATCTCAGTAGCATTGGACTTAGTGTAGGATCGATAGCGGCTGTCTCTCCATTCCACGCTTTATCAACCATATGATCCATTAAAACCAGGCACTCTCCTAGCACGCTTCCGTACACACACACACACTGCCATCAAGAAGTTGCTGCTCTTCTCCCACCATTCCACACCAGTTGTCCGCTCTGGCTCCCTGAGGAGAGCAGGCAATTCCAATACGGCTCAAACTCATTGAGCCATACGCCCCAGCTACACTGCCAGACAAACACACACCGTGCACTTGAGGCACGAATGGACAGAGACTGAAACAGAAATACACCCAAACATCAGAGACTCACAGATCAAAGAGACAGATTAATAAAGGAGGACAGCAATCAGCTTTCTTTTTGACTTTAAACACTTCATTCTGAACTATAAATGGGTGAAGGTGTCATAACCACAAAGGGTGTGTGGTATATGGGTGATTATTCAATTAAAGACAAACAAAAAAAAAAAACTCTTTGAAAGGATGCAATACCATTGTAAGCATTGTAATATATTTAAACATTGGTAATGTTGGTTTACAATAAGGTACCATAAATTAACATGAACTAACAATGAAAAATATTTCTAATGAATTAATCTTAGCTAATGTTAATATTAACATTTTCTACATTATTAAAATCAAAAGTGATATCTGTTACTATTATTTAAATGACTTGGAATAACATGAACAGTTGTTTTTATTATAAATGTTAACAAAGGTGAATAAATGATGTAACAAATGTATTGCTCATTGTTAATTGTAATTATTGCATTGACTAATGGTAACTAATAGTAGCTTAATGTAAAGTATTACCAAACTATTTATTGTCTACTTTTCTCTCATTATTGTCTCGGATTTTTTTACTTGTCCGTGGCAGCACATATCTGTGTGTGTGTGTGTGTGTGTGTGTGTCTGTCTGTTTAAAAAGGGAAATTCTACTTTTCACTTTTTTCCAAAGAATCTTAACATTATATTTACAAGTGATTTTGTCTACATTTTTTTGTAAACTTTTTGTAAAAAAAAATGTTTGTCTACAATGTCCCCAGTTTTGCTGTCATTACCATTACGTCAAACATTCTGCAGAACAATTTTATAAAAAATAATTTGATATTTAGTTCAATCATGACAACTCTCTGAACATTTTAGCATGGTGATGGATGTGACAATGTTAATGTATTTGGTCTTGGCGGAACAGATCTGCTACGCTGCTGCTGTTGGTTATTGCTGTAGTTGTAGATTATTGCTGCTGCTGCAAGCACGTACAGGAACTTGCTACTGCCAATGCATATGGCAATACAGTGCCGTGAGAAAGCTGGAAGAAGAAACAAAACAATTAAATATGTATGCTGCTGCTATACAATAATATGCTTAAAATCATCCCTATAAGGCAGAAGGAATATAAAAGATAAAACCCCCCAGAACAAGCAGATCTATTGCCAAGACATAGACACTGCTGCTGTTCCGGAGAGCCGCGAGACTGTGTGTTTGCTATCTATGTGAGCCTGGGCCGGCTTTGCTGCTGTGTGTACCTGATCGGTTGACCAGATAGCTTAAACTAGTGACCTGAGTTAAATGTGTTTCTGGGCTAATGGAGCCCAGATAAATTAACTAGTGGCTTAACAATGTGAACCTGGGTGCTGTACCCTTAGGTTTATTTAACTAATGACCTAAATAACTATGTGTGTCTGAGCCAATAACTCACACTTACCTAGGTAGAAACGTGCACTATGTGTATCATTAACAAACAGGAATCACACTGTAGGCTGATAGATGAAGTAACCCCCAGCAACCACCTGGCTCAGGCTCGGGCGGCCTGAGCAAATAGTTTTAAATTTGTCATTCAAGAGTTGTCAAATTTTTTTTTATAATTTTTTTTCCATTAACGTTCATCAACGTTACTACAGTGGAAATACTTACCTTTAACTTATTAATGAGCTAACAAAATATTTGGCGAAAGAATAAATCATACTGTACACCCTGTAGTTGTGGTGTCATATGCCCAGTACTAATTCTGCCTCAGAAGCAGCTGCTCATTTATTTTGATAATTTAAAATATTTATATTGCATATTAAGAACAATAATGTTTGCATTGTATGAACACATCATTGCTAAATGCGTGGCTCGTTCCAAGATGGCCATGAGCAAGACACTACAGTGACTTTATTTAAATGCAGTTGTCTGCAATTAAAATTTGCAACATAGAAATGCTGTGCATGCTGCTGAGAAAAATCTCGATGACTGAATGCCTATGCAAGCTGCTGCTACTGCACAAGAGACTGAACTGCTGAGAGCTCCATTAATTAGGCATACGAGTAGCTAGGCGAATGCCTATTTTACTCTAACATGGTGTCAACGCCAGACACGAGCGGCACAATATGACCAAATCAATAGACCCGTAACGATAGGTAAAGCGGTCTGCAATGTATGCAGTGCGATACGGCCAACGCAACAAAACTTCTGCTACTGCTGCTATTGATAATATTCACTAACATTTCAATACGGAGTTGAAGTACATGCTGTTGCTGTTAATGATATTCACAATGTTGTAGTAGGAATTTATTGTGCGAGCTGTTGCGGTTGTAATATTTAATCAGAATTTGTGAAGCATAATCTACTGCTGCTGCACGAAACCTGCTGTAAGCCCTGTTGAATTAGCAAAGTAATAAATACCTATTGCACTTTAAAGAGTTAATTTACCCTCCATGAGTTATCACTAAAATGTTATGCAACTAAAGCGCTTTCTGCTGCCACTGCTATATTAGCCATAATAATGACTTGCTATGCATGCTGCTGCTAATATTATTTCTAACCTTGCATCTGAATTTGCTATGCATGCTATAAAATTTGCTAACATTGCGATCTGAATAAGTATGCATACTGCTGCACAAAAATATAGCTGCACAAAAGTACTTAGAATTGCAATAAGCATCTTTATTAACAAGCAAACGCAATCAAATAATGCCTATTTTGCTTTGAAAAGTTCACAATCTACTGTAAGCCCTGTTAAAGAAGCAAATAAATAAAATGCCTATTTCACTTGAAAGAGTTACTTACCCCATGTGTTATCGCTGAAATTTCAAGCAACTAAAGTACTTTTCTGCTGCCCCTGCTATATTAGTAACAATAATTTGACTTCCTGCTGCTAATATTATTTCTAATATTGCATATGAAATTGCTTGAATTAATTGCTGCTGCTATTAAATTAGCTACATGATTTGATTTGCTATGCATACTGCTATTAATAATTCGCTAATAACGCAATCTGAAATTCTATGGATACTGCTGCCACACTCCATGAAAGTACTAGAATTGCTGTAGCCCATCCATGCATTATCACTGAAATTTCATGCAACTAAAGTACTTTCTGCTGCCCCTGCTATATTAGCAATGATAATTGGTTTGCTATGCAGACTGCTGCTAATATTATTTCTAACATGCATCTGAATTTGCTATGCCATTCTGCTGTTATTAAATTAGCTAAAAATTGCGATCTGACTAGCTATGCATACTGCTGCTACAGCTGCACGAAAGTACTTAGAATTACTATAAGCGTCTTTATTAAACAATGAAACGCAAACAAATAATGCCTATTTCTCTTTGAAGAGTTCACAAAATCCCTGTACGCCCTGGTAAATAAAGTAAGTTATAAAAGCCTAATTCAATTTAAAAGA
>NW_015540855.1:523687-524166 GCF_001515605.1 Sinocyclocheilus anshuiensis | reverse complement strand
TAAATACACAAATAGTAAATGCCAGTTTAAGAGTGTCCTACTATTAGCTACATTGTACATGGGCTACTGATTGGAAATTATTTATTATTAGTAGTATCTTTATATTTTAAACAAATTCATGATTAATTATCTTTAAACTATCACTAAACATGACTTTTATAATAAACTCTTCACTATCGCTGAACCAAGGTAACGAGTGAAATAGAGGTGTGGCCTCTTTACATGAGCGCTCCCTCTTCTGACTAAATGCATTGCAATGCGGCACGAGTACATGTATGAGCGGGTATATTATTTTCTTTTGCTCATTAAAATAGGGAAGGCTGTTGACAATATGACGTTTATGGAAGACAGTAATACGGGTTCACCTTGACTTAAAGGGGTCATATGATGCGATTTCAAGTTTTCCTTTCTCTTTGGAGTGTTACAAGCTGTTCGTGAATAGATAAGATCCCTGAAGTTGCAAAGACTAAAGTCTCAAA
>NW_015540855.1:520314-523587 GCF_001515605.1 Sinocyclocheilus anshuiensis | reverse complement strand
TTTTTTTTTAACATTAAAGCATGTCAACATATTCTGTTACACCAAATACACAAAATAATGATCTTTAAAAAACATTATATGACCCCTTTAAAACTGTGAAACGCCAATGCAAACCAACCCCACTAGTGAGGCCTGCATCTGAAAGCAATCCGTTCGCGGTTAATGTAGAAATTAATGCCCACAGAAGATATTAAAAGCATTGGAGATTTCGGGCAAATAAGGTAATCCCCAATTCACTTTACTGTTCTAAAATCCGCGACGTTGTATTCTCACATACATGAACTAGGAAAAGTGCTTGCTGCTGCTGCTAATGGAGCTATATAAATGCAAGGCAGTAAGCTCATTGGCTGCATATGCAGCATGAACCAATCAGCTTGTGCCAAGTCGTTTAAAGGGGTCATATGACATTGCTGAAAAAACATTATGTTGTGTATTTGGTGTAATGCAATGTGTTTATGCGGTTTAAGGTTTAAAAAATACATTATTTTCCACATAATGTACATTATTGTTGCTCCTCTATGCCCCGCCTTTCTGAAATGCGTCGATTTTTACAAAGTTCATCGTTCTGAAAAGCAAGGTGTGCTCTGATTGGTCAGCTATCCAGTGCGTTGTGATTGGCTGAATACCTCAAGCGTGTGACGGAAATGTTACGATCCTTAACACACTGTGATGCCGTCTCCCGGCACGGCGAGACAAAACCAGTATAACCCATTACAAACGAGGCATTTATTGCATCCATGCGTTGCGTATTGTGCCTTCTTTCTTTGCGTGAACATTTGGGTGGTGTTATGCAAATCTTCCCACACAGTGACGTAGAAATGTGGGGGCGTGTTTAAACGAGCCATTTTAGGAGGGTGTGGTTGAGTCTTAACTTTTATAAAGAATATCTCTTTGGATTTGAGACTTTAGTCTGCAACTTTACAGATCTTCTTTATGCACCAAGAGCTTGTAACACTTCAAAGAGAAAGGAAAAATTGAAATCGCATCATATGACCCCTTTGAATATCATCAGTTACTTTAACACCCCGTCAGAATGCGCCATCTAGAGTTTAATGACTGAACTATATATTTATTAAACTTATTTAGTTAACAATATAAGTGAGATATTATGACAGTTTGAAGATCAGAAATGTAATCTTACAGAAATATTTTAGAAAAATGTATACCCCTTTATCAGGTACTTATTCCAATATCCTTGATACACATTTTTAACATCAATAAAACATGGTTTGAAGAAGTCAAGCAAAAATCACCCATATCTATGTGTATGCACTGGGTCATGACAAATAATTCACTTAGACGTCTAATGTGAGCAGACGCATGAACATTTAAGCTAACAATTCTGAAATTATTATCTATTTCCTAAGAACAGTGTATCGCCTTGGCACAGATCACAATACAGTTTATGTCATGTAAGCCCAAAAATGAAAGAATGCAGGAGGCCCACTTCCCACAGACAAGGAGTGGCTTGCTACTGCTGTGTGTCTTGCTCTACTTATGCAAATGTCACTGCATCATCACCTCCGGGATATTACAAACTTGTCCTCACACTATATTTCTCTTTCAAGAAGACAAACCGCACTTGTCAGATTTTATTTCACAGTTTGACAGGCACATGTCACAGACGCTGCTGTAATGTGTGACACACCTGGCTTACTCTGCATGCTAAATGCGATTCTACAGTGTTTCAAATAACTACTGAACTAATCAAAGGTTTGTATGAAACATGTTTTGTTTTGACAGAACGGTTTGAAGTGGGCAGATTAAAGCTCAGCATGACCAGGCCTGTTTGCACCTGGTATTATCATCCATCTCAGGTGTTCCATTACGGGAAAATGTTTTTATATATCAATCATATATTACCGACAATGTTTAATACCCTTGTTTTAGCACAATGGATGTCTGACACTTGCGTAGGCAAACTTTTAATCAACAGCACATTTGCATTTACACTACGACTGCAATGTCGTAACATGCGTTTCTGCCTACCTCCAAACGTGGTTTGAGTCATCAGATCACAAAGCATTTTGGACCCAGTTTAGACCTGTGTTTAGACCTGACCACTCCCCCCTCTTTCTTGTTCCAGTATTACACAGAATTTCCCCAAGTGGAAGGGTCCACCTTACCAACTTTTGGGGGTGGTGGAGACAAACGTGTGGTTCCTCTTTCCTGAACCACATCCTCTCAAAATGAGCTAAACCTGCATTTCCACCTTGACTTGCCACTGCCAACCTGGGGTTTCCAAACAGATCCGCTCCACTTATGGCTTCCTCCTCATCACCACCCTTTGACTTGAAATAATTTTATTCTAATTTTAATTATAGCTGAAGTTATGTAACTGAACTGATACAGAAAATGTGTTGAAACTGATATCACTAAGGGACAGCGGTGAACGCTTGACCGTGTGTGTCCTCCGAGGAAATGAGGAAGGAAGTCTGTATATATGTGCATGTGAGTGAGAGAGAAAGAGAAAGAGAAAGAAAGAAGAGTGTCTGCATTGACAATGAGCCATGTGGCCTTTTGAAACTGTGTATATGAGACTTGTGCATGCAGCTCTTGTTGGTGATCTGTGAGCATGTTTCTCCGGGGCTGTCCCTCTATGCAGGCAGTGGTTAGAGCTCAGGAAATGGTTAGAAGAAAGAAAAAAAAAACTCTGAATCTTGAGGTGTGAACACGCTCATCTAAACTCGTCAAATTTCATAGAATTCTGAAAAACTTTCAGTGTGATAACTTCTTGTCCATTAATATGCTAGTGGGCAAAAATACACCAATGGTGCAATATATCAGGGGGTAAAATATAGGCCTAGAGAAAGTATTTTAAAAAGTTATTACTTGACACTTTGTTCTTGAAATGTGTTGCAGACTGTGCTTTTAATATATACTGTATGAAACATTCTTGATCACACTTTTTTGTATCCGAGTCAAATAATCTGAAATTATTGTATGTTAATGCATTAGTCATAAACACTGGATTTCGGCCTAGAGTAGCACATAGAGCCCAGTGGACAACAATTAAAACACACTTCATGAAATCTCTCACATACACTCAAATGCACCAGTCCTTGCCCATATGGATCCATTTTTAAGATGATACTGAATAATTCTGACTGCGTTGTTAGCTGTTGGGATTAGAGTGAACCAGAGGGAAACCTTACTCTCAGTTAGGACATGAATAATGAAGCACACAGACTCGGACTCAAACACAAACACATACACATACACACACACACACACACACACGCACGCACACGCACACACACACACACACACACA
>NW_015540855.1:498877-519736 GCF_001515605.1 Sinocyclocheilus anshuiensis | reverse complement strand
CACACACACACACACACACACACACACACACACACACACACACACACACACACACACACACACACACACACACACATTGAGAGGCTGTTTAACTAAGAGTGGGTCACAGCGCCTCCTACAGTCTCATCTACTACATCATTGACGTTCGGTTTTATGAATACGCGCCAACAATTAAATCCCAGCTGCGCCTTCAGTTTTAAGTGTTTGTGGATATTATCAGCAAAAACAATTTAGTACAACCCACAATATACATTTTGAAGGGTATTACTTTTTGGGTGATCTATGGCTTTAGCAAAATGTATATGACATGCACTGAGGTAAATGACGAAATTAGCTGGCCTGGTTTGATTTTGAACATGACCAAATTGTGTGCAGCAGGTTATGTCCTGTAGGTGATGAAATATACAAAAATAGGTTATTTTATGTAAGTTTGCTAAGTGTTGCAAGTGTAAGAATCCACATCCTTTTTTCAATCAAGTCTGATTTCTGTTCAACTGTAGATGAGGTTACTGTACACGTTTTTCAGTCAAAAGATAAAGGAATACCTTCCTCTTGAAATCATTTAGCATGCATATTACGATTCTGCCAAACACTACAGACATGTTCATTGCCATTTGACTTTTATTCAAACAGTTCTTCTAGCATCAACCACATTTCCATATTTATGTTCAACAAACGGAGCTTGTATCAAACTCAATCCCCCTGCATTACAGACTGCAAGTTAAACATGCCCAAAGTCATATAAGAAGCTCAATAGCGAAACTCTGTGCCTGGCTTGCAGTTACCGATTTTCTGGTTTCTGGAATACTGAAAAACCAGTAATTTTATAAGACTGAAAAGAAAGATCCACAATATATGAGACATTTACAGGCAATTTAAAGCAAAACCACCTATTGTGCAGTTTTAAATTATTAATTAATACCTCTGATTTAAAGAAATTCTGTTTTTAAAATTCCCTTTGTATACAATTGTGTTGCAGAGAAAGATTTAGGGTGTGCACAGGTGTGTTGATGGGACAAGGCTGCAGGCTCAGTGAAATAAGGGTAACCGCAAATATTACATCATGTTCAGAGACGGGTGTACCTGATCTGGTTTGTGCACTAACAGCACGTCTGGAATGCACATTTGCATACAACCCCTTCTTATGCCACAAACTGATGATATGCAAATTATTCCCTGTGACGCAAATCACACCCTCCCATTTTTTTCCCCCACCGTAGATGAAAGAAAAACAATGGTGACGTTTTACAGCATTTTATTGTACAATTTACATATTAGTTTGTACACAAGTTTTTAAAAACAAAAAGAGATGTCCTGATCTGGTGAGCGGGGGAAAAAAACAAAACAACAAGCAAAAACTGATGGTTTTTAAATTACCAAATGGTTGTAGTGGCTGCGTAAACTTGTATGGGGTAAAAAAAAAAAAAACTTGAAATGGAGGTTTTAATAAAGAAAAAAGGGATTGGGGTGTTGATGGTCAGAGTTTGGTCCAAGTCCAATGGCTTAAGATTCGGTGACAGGCTTCAGGGTCGGAGTCCAGAGGTCATGCAGGTTTAGGTGCGGGTGTATTTGCCCCAGATGTGCAGCATGAATACAGATGCGATAAAGAGCAGACTCATCACCAAAACTGGAACCGGACCACTGCAACAAGAGAGAACCAGGAATAGATGTAATTACTGCCAAATCATTATTATGAACATTAAAAATGCCATTATAAACATTAAAAAACAAAAACAGTAAGACAGAGGGATCCCTAGTGGAGGACAGACCGACTAAATTCAGTAACTATTTCTCAAATTTCATTTTCAAAATGAGGGGGATTAGTTCAGCACAAATTTCCTCCCAGTGGGCCAATCAGGACTGCTCGTCTTGATCATGTGATATAAGACGAGTTAATTAGGATTCTAAACGCTGGCGAGTCGGATACTGTTAATGAGCTAGTCGGAAAATGTGGGGCTTTATTAAAGCAGGAACTGACCATCCCTTGGGTCACTAGGCAGCCGCGTAACCATGCCGACTAAAGGCCCACCCCTCAGGTTTTAATTGATGTGACCTTTTCTGAGGGAACTTTAATTAAACTCAAAACACAGACACACACACAAAACCTAAAAAGTGAAAAATACTTCACACACAACTCCACACAGACTCTCCTACTCTAAGAGACTCTTGACTGTAAATACGGCCACTGTAGACTCCCTCAAATCCATTCTGACATGCTTGGCTTATTTGTACGTATGGAATGAACAGATGTAACATTACCGATCTAGAACAGCGCTTTAAAAACAAAAACAAGGAAGACACTATTATAGAAGTTGGTTGCAGTGAGAGAATGGCTCTAATTACAACACACAAATGTACACAGCTGTAGGAGGGGAAACGGCAGGGGAGACATCAAATAAAGACGGAGGTTGAGCCCATGAGGCCAATTTCCTGTCGTTAAAATTTCATGTTTATCCTTATAAATGCTAAACCTCTCAGAACCCTCTGCTCCTCCCTTTCGTGTCACTTCCTGTTGAGCTGAGGGGATGAATTAAAAATGAGCATCTGTTTTGGTTCTTTGCACATTAAGTCTCTCAAATTATAACCTTTGCTTATTTTGTCCTTAAATTAAGTAATAAAATGCAATAAAAATATGTCTGACATGATTTCATAGCTAGTAGATTTTTTCTCCCCACACAGCCTTTTGTTTAAAAAAATAATAATGACTAGCAATAAAAAGGAAAAATAAAGACTGTATATGAGAGCGTTACATATCAAAATATGATTTTATTACAAAAAAAAAGCACTGAATAAAAATCTGAAAAAGAAAACTGACCAACATCTAAAGATATGACTTAATCTAAATTGGCTGACTGTACCTGAATTTTTTAATTATTTATTTCTGCAGTCTATTTTCAAATACATGCAAATTAATAACTGAATAATAATGGTGCCTCAGCAGTAATTTTTTTTAGGAAAACCTCTGCTAAACAAATACATTTAATAAAAAATAATAATCTTATTCAAGTACATAAACTACTATTCAAAAGTTTGGGGTTGGTAAGATTTATTTTAAATATAACAAAAAAAAGTATTATGCTCACCAAGGCTGCATTTAAAAATAATAATAATAATATTGTGAAATATTATTCCAAGTAAAATAACTTAATACAGTTCCATTTAATTATTAGATTAAAAATAACTTTCTACTGTAAAAGTTTAGAATGCAATTTATTCCTCTGATGGCAAAGGTGAATGATTTTTCAGAATCACTGAAATACACTGATTTGGTGTTGCTTAATATTTTTGTGGAAACAAGATACATTTTTTTCAGGATTTCAAGTTCAGAAGTCACTTTTTTTACTGTCACTTTTTATAAATGATATGCATCCTTGGTAAATAAAAGTATTTATTTTTTTCTTTAAAAAACAAAACAAAACTGTAAAACAGTAGTGTAACATTTTTTCTTAGATTTTTAGAATATTTTGTTCTATCTCTAAGTGGAAAGCATTTTAAATCATTCTGTATTGTGTGTGAATATGAATACTCACACTTTAAGTCCTGGTGAGTCCTCAGTGTAAAAGCGCCACATCCCTCCTGTGCCAGCGGATGCTGTGGATCGGCCTCCGCTGCGTGCACCGCTGCTAGGGGCTTTTCTGAGCAAATCAACAAAAAATATATCTGCTTAAATATACAGGACAAATCAAAGTGTCAGATATCACCAAACACTCACTATCAGCGCAGCTAAATCAATGAAATCAAACCCTGATGACGTAAAATTTGCAGGACAAAACACTGATTAGGGCCTCATCAGTCAACTTCTGACTTATCTAAATAAACAATATCTTTCAGGCCTGCTGATCAAATCACAGAAACACAAAGAAAGCTTTGATCCAGCTTGATGGTGTATTAAGGCCCAAACAAAACTCTTGCGAGGTCCTTCCTTACCTCTGTCGGGCTGAGGTGCCGGCGGTGCGGGGGGCCACTGTCTTACTGGGGGAACGGCTGGAGGCACCAACATTTGTCGCACTAGCTGCGGGTCCAGGCTGAATAGAGGGACAAATAGAGGACGTAGTAAACCAAGTGCACAGTAATTGATCTAATAGTTTTTCTGCATCAACAAATAAATTGTACATCCATCTCTAAGATATAACATACTACAATAAGAACAATAAGTTAATCATGTTAAAGCAAACACCTTAGCTAATATGTTCCACCAATATAACGTTACCATATATTAAGTATCTATAAATAACTCGAATGCAAGCACAATAAATTCTCATTAAAAGCCTCTAGAAAAGATATAGATCAATAGATGTTCAAACCTATATAACAGTAAAATAATGGCACATAGGCTATATATTATAAGGCAGTATTCAGACTAAGACAGCGAGTCAGATTTAGACTGTAGAGCTGGTGTGGGGGTCTAACTTAAAAGAGCCACGTCTCCCATACAACTGCGGTGATTGCAGCTAGTGAGCGAATGAACCCTACAAACTTTATACATCTACTAGCATATAACTAAATACTACTCAAAACAGCAATTCCAGTAGTTGAAACTCAAATCTAAATAGCTGCTAAGCAAGTAAATGGCAGAACTAAGTTAACTAACGTAACTTATTTCAATAACGGTAACGTTACGTTACTACTGAGCATGACTGGCTACCACAGAGCAATCCAGATATAACTGTAAATACGCGCAAAATACTTACTATAAAGCTCCCCAACCACGAAAAACTGCATTGAGAAACTTACCATTTTGTTCAATAGTATATGTTTCAGGAGTCTGCGGGGAAAAGAATGAATCTAGTTGACTGCCTCGGTAACTGAGCTCCAGCCGATCCAGACCACTACAAGAGAAAGCCTATTGATGACGTTTCACTGAGAAGGCCACGACAGCTACAGAAAGGACCCACGTAGGAGCAAGCTGAGTGCCTGACTGGAACTGTGATCCTACGCGTTACTTTTTAACACCTTTAGGATGGTTTCTGAACCTAGATTTGACATACAACCTCAAAACAGGTAATAATAAAAACGAATAATTTCAGTAAAGAAGCTTACTAGCTTAGCGTCCGAAATTCATTTGGGAAACTCAAAGGCAGTTCAATGGAGTGCAGTGACGTGTCATGTGCGATGGATGATGTGTACCGAGTAGGGCAGACATTTTGGCTCAATCAGGGAGCCGGTTTCACGAAATCGCGAACTGTGAGCCAGCTGAGTTAGTGTCAGTAATCGTAAGAGTACAGGTGAGTGTGTTCTCCTCACGATTTTTTTAAAAACATTGTCTGGTTGTTAACTAACACTGTAAGCACAATTTGAGTTTGTGTAAACAAAATATGACATTATATATGATGTTACAGTGTTACTACTTAGTATGTAGCAGGGTAACACAGTTACTGAGTCTAGATTTATATTTTACTAAATATATGACATTGAGAATGAATATTGATGTTTTTTTCAACTCTGAGCTGACGTGCCCCGCTTGTTTATAGATACCTGCAGACATTTAATGTTGCAGGACCAGGCCCGGATTGGCTAATCGGGAGTGGGCCGGTCTGTTTGTTGGCCGCGAGGGCCGCGGTGTTGTCATGCCACTGGGGTTGAAATATGGATGCTGTCCACTGATCTATAATAGATTTTATATATAGATCAGTGATGCTGCCCCATAGACTGCCTGCACTCATAGCAGCCCCACTCTTTTTATTTATAATTTTCTGGCAGCCCATATTATTATTTTCACCAGACCATATCAATAACAATTTCTCAAATTACAAATCCAAGCACCAGAAGCAGCCCACACTCTTAAGTTTTCTTTAATTGAAAAATATGCATTTTCATTTATTCAAAGGCTATACGGTTGCAATGATTTTTTTAGTTCAAAACTTTAAATGCCATTGTTTAAAATGCTTTATTGACTGACGTTTCATAGACCTTCAGTTGTTACGCTTTCAAATTTCATGCCATTTGTAATTTCACAGTATTTTCACCTCCTAAATTACTACACGTGTGAAGTCACAATTCTATATTAGTACAATTTACTCGGGCCGATGACATTTTTTGTATGACATTAAAATTCTTTTTAGAATAATTGCACATAAAGTACAATTTACTCAGGCCGATTACATTTTTTGTGTGACATTAAAATTCTTTTTAGAATAGCCTAATTGTACATAAATAGGTTAAGCAATATTTCTGAGAACTTTTTAACTGCAGGCAGACATAGCATTATGGTATAGTACAAATATCTGGAGCGTCCCTTATTCTGTCCCTTATTTTCTTAAAGAATAAACACTTATTTTCTACAAGAATAAACGCAATTTTCTTAAAGAATCACAATTGTCCCTTATTTTCTATTTCTGAAGTTAATTGGCAACCCTAATGATGACGTAATTATCTTTTGACTCCCCTGACAGCGGCAGCTTCCTAAAAAAAAAAAACCCTCAGTTGTTGGAGATATGCGAGCAAAAAATAATAGATGAAAAATGGATAATAGAAAGCGCAAAGAAAAGGCACTGAAAAGGCCAGTAATAAAAAAAAAATAAGTGGGCCGGTCTAAGGCATGAAACTCCAGGGCTGAAAATGAGTCCCACTTTGGCCCTGTGGTACTGGACTGTAATAACATATGTGACCCTGGAGCACAAAACCAGTCATAAGTAGCACGGGTATTTTGAAGCAATAGCCAACAATACATTGTATGGGTCAAAATTATTGATTTTTCTTTTATGCCAAAAATCATTCGGATATTAAGTAAAGATCATGTTCCATGAAGATATTTTGTAAATTTCCTACCGTAAATATATCAAAACTTAATTTTTGATTAGTAATATGCATTGCTAAGAACTTCATTTGGACAACTTTAAAGTCGATTTTCTTTATATATTAAAATATTTAATTATTTCAAATAGTCGTATCTCGGTCAAATATTGTCCTATCATAACAAACCATACATACATCAATGGAAAGCTTATTTATTCAAAAATAAAAAAAAATTGACCCTTATGACTGGTTTTGTGGTCCAGGGTCACATATGTATGTATGAATGTAATAGAGCTTATGATAGATTGTGACCCAGTGACATGAACAGAGTCGTGTGCACACTGGCCTGTTGTAACAACACAGTGGCATGAAATACTTGATTAATCATCTGATGAAAACATTGTTAACTTTTATCTTTTTTTATGTAATTGTAAAAAATCATAAAGTTCTCTGTTAGGAGCTTATTTATAACCAGTGGTATAAAAAAAACAATAGATGTCTAAGAAGTGTCTTCATCTAGATAGCTAAGTAAACACAAGTATGTGTGTGACAGATTACTAGGATTTCTATACAGCAGCAACTGGAAAGTCTAGTTGCTTTGTCTTGAGCTTAAAAATAAGGTGTAATGTGCATTTGACCTGCTTTTGACTCTACAGGTTCTGGTTGGGACAGGATGGTTCGGGTGGTGTTCCTGCACCCTGATCTGGGTATTGGTGGAGCTGAGCGTCTGGTGGTGGATGCAGCTGTAGCTCTGTGCTCTCGTGGATGCAGTGTTCGGATCTGGACGGCACACTATGATCCCCAGCACTGCTTCTCTGAGACGCTCTCACCTGACCTGCCTGTGGTGTGTGTGGGCGACTGGCTGCCCACCAGCATGTTCGGTTATTTCCACGCTCTCTGTGCATACCTGCGCATGATCTATGTAACTCTCTATCTTGTGCTCTTTAGTGGGGAGGAGTTCGATGTTGTCTTCTGTGATCAGGTAACTACTGATGCTACTAGCACTAGCTACTAATTATCAGGGTTATTTTTGGGTATTAAAGTATTTATTCATATTTTGTATTATCTATTATTTTAATATTTTCAGTATAAAATTTAATTTGAAGTTTTTTTTTTATTTTTTTTTTATACATGCTTTTGTCTTTTTATTTGTTTTTCATATTTCTATTTAGCTTGAATTTATTTTTATTTCAGTTTTAGTAATTTTTGGTACTTAAACTTCAGGTAGTTGCCACAGCAACATTTCATCCAATATTTTATTTTATTTCAGCCTAACAACACTTCTCTTTTTCAGTGGTGGACTTTAATAAAGTACTGAGAAACATTGGCAAGCATATTATCTAAAGTTTGCTCCACTAATGTTCATTGTTAATTTGAACTGAAGATATCTAGACCTTCTCTGAAGCATTGTAGCGATCTCCGATGTATGAAAGAATTATTATTTTGATTTTTTTTTTTTGATGAACTGAATAGGTTTACAAACTTGAAATGATTTTGTGTGAGAAGAACGAGATAAGTAATGCATTTTAAATTTACATTTATGCATTTGGTAGACGCTTTTATCCAAAGCAACGCTGAATTGCAAGTGTTAATTGTTTTCAATTTATGCATTCCCTGTCAATCAAAACCATAACCTTGGTGTTGCTAGCACCATGCTGTACAGTTTGTGCTACAGAAAAGCCATCAAGAGATATAATATATGACCAGACTATAAAAGATGCCATAGACATTGGTCAAAACAACAGTTTATTAGACCGCACAATGCTGTGATTGACCAGTCAGAATCAAGAGAATCGTTCTCCTCACAACCACAAGGGTTCATTTTGTTTGCTCATCTCCCTCTTCTTTCAGGTTTCAGCATGTATTCCCTTTTTGCGTTTGGCACGCCACAGAAAGAAAGTCCTATTCTACTGTCATTTTCCTGACCAACTACTGACTCAGCGTCGCTCGGCTCTGAAGCGCATATATCGAGGCCCCATCGACTGGTTCGAGGAACTGACCACAGGCATGGCCGACCGCATTTTGGTCAACAGCCAGTTCACTGCAGGAGTCTTCAAACAGACGTTCCCCAAACTGGCTGAGATTCAAACCGACGTCCTTTATCCCTCTCTGAACTCGTCAGCTTTCGATGTTGAAGTAGAGGGCCTCAGCGGACTGCTCCCTGAGGGGCGGAGCCTCACCTTTCTGTCAATCAACCGCTATGAACGCAAAAAGAACCTGCCATTGGCGCTACAAGCGTTAGCGGCCCTGAAAGAGCGCCTGTCCGCAGGGGAATGGGAGCGCGTGCACCTCGTGATGGCGGGGGGTTACGACGAGCGCGTGGTTGAGAATGTAGAGCACTACGAAGAGTTGCGCTCACTAGCGTCCTCTCTAGGCCTGGAGGACCACGTCACCTTGCTGCGCTCCTTCTCAGACAAACAAAAACTGTCTTTGCTGCACAGCAGCACTTGTGTACTGTACACTCCAAACAATGAACATTTTGGCATCGTACCCATTGAGGCCATGTACTCGCGTTGCCCAGTTATTGCGGTCAACTCAGGTGGACCGCTAGAGTCTGTGGCCCATGGCGAAACAGGCTTCCTTTGCAAACCCACCCCTGAGTGCTTCTCCGAAGCCATGCAGAAGTTTGTTACAGACCCTAAACTCAAGCAGCGTATGGGACAGGCTGGAAGAGAGTGGGTACAGCAGTGCTTCTCGCTGCAGGCCTTCACCGAAGAGCTCTACAATCACATCATCAACCTTACCCAATAACCAAGTATGACATCATAAAGGGCATTCTGCTTCGGATCAGCACACATCGGAAGCATTCTGCCAGTCCGGTTGCCATGGTGGGACTAATGAAAGTATGTCATCTCTAATGAAAGAAAAGAGCAGTGGGAGTTAACATGGCTTAAGAGTTCAATGCAAGCCTTGAAGAATGTGGAGCACCCATCCGACCGAGAGGTTAATGAATTATTGCGCACCAGCCACATTGATCAAGCGTGTCACGGCGAGGCCTGAGGACCATATATGTGTATATTTTTTTTATGCCAAAGGCCTATTAGAGAGTTCCTCTGGCAGAAATCGATAGAGAAGTTTTCTGTGCCCTGCTCTGCTTGCCAGTGTCTCTGCTTTTGTTTAGTGATAACAATGGAGGGTGTTAAGAGTTATTAAAGTCTCAAACTAAAGATGTTTGTTTGAGTAGAAAAAGAAAAAAAATTTCCTAGGACACTGAAGGTCATATGCTGTATTGGGTTCGAGGTTGTTACTGACTGTGTATCTCCTCATGCTATTGATACGAGACCAAAGCCCTGATTAAATGAGATGCTGCTTCGTGCCTGTGTTGTTTGTCTTTGTCTCTTGGAGCTTTTATTTTTGGATATATTGGATATAGGCTGACCTGATAGAACAGTGGTCTGTTCTACATTTCCAGAATTAAGAACAGATCACTGTTGTGTTAACATTTCTATTTTAATTTCATTTGACAAACCGTTTTATACTTTGGCTTTGAGCGGAATTTCCCAAAACACCAGTTATAAACCAATTAAATGGATAGTTCACCCAAAAATGACAATCCTGTAATCCAGTGGTCGGCAACAGGCGGCCCGCGGGCCAAAACTTTGTTTGTTCCTTCTAGATACTGAATATTTTCAGCTGAAAGCATGATTTAAACAAGTACTACAACACTTATTCACACGCAATCGCTCTCTCAATAATACATTCAAACAAATGTAATCTTACAGTGCTAGGCCTACTTTATCTGTATCCGATTTCGAATGAGCAGAAATCTGTAAGAAATGCAGCGATCCGTAGGTAAAATAACTGACGAAAACGTACTGTTATTTTCATCACAAACAAAATTTGCACTGCAAAAAGCAGCAATTATAGCCTACCTTTTAATGCTGACAACCATGTTATTAGCTTGTCATGTGGTAGGAAAAATGTTTGAACACTATTGTTCCAATAAGCCACTTTGAAACTCTGCTGTTATTTTATTAATTTTACTTTTTAATATACGTTATGAACAGAACTGTGATATTTCAAACATACTGAAATACTTTAGCCGCAGAGCAGTTTTTTCTGCGTGGAGTGGGAAATGGTGAACCCGGAGCGGAGTGATAATTAAATGCTCGGAGCGCGGAGGGGAAATTGTTGACGCTCCACTCCGCCGGACACCACCACACAAATGTGGCTTTTTGTTAATGACTGTCCTCCTACAGGATTTAACACAGAGTAACAGCTCACTGCCAGTTACAAAAGACACTGTAACAGTCTGTCACAGGCAATTCTAGTCGCATTTTTTATCAATTAATTTCTTAAATTATCCTTTGACTATGTTCTGGGCCGTTCTAGTGGCGAAATTTTTTTTGGCCCGATGCCAAACTTACTGGCCGACCCCTGCTGTAATCGTTTACTCAACCTCATGTCATTTCTAAACCGGCATGGCTTTCTTTCATCTACAAAGCGCAAAGATATTTTGAAAAATGTTTCAACTGTTTTTGTGCATACAATGAAATACAACATGTTTTGGACTTTTTACAAAATATATTTTATTTTGTGTTCCACAGAAGAAAGAAAATCAGGTTTGGAATGACATTATGGAAATGGATGATGATGCTGTGTGAATTTAACCAGTGGTTCTTAACCTGTGTGACAGCATTGTCCTGGTTTTTTGTAATGCCAAAGATTTGTTTTCAAAACTTTCTGCATTTACAGATACTAGGGATGTCCATAAATAATTTTAATATAATCAAAGTAATTGCATTTCAGGATTTTAGAAGTTGTAAGCACTGAATGTTCTTCAGGCATCCCACTTTTTTTTTTTTTTTTGTAATGCATTTACATGACTCTTAAAGTCTACTGGTAAACTCTTAATCCATATCCGGTAAACCCTTAAAGTGTACTGGATTCAGATCAAGAATAAGGCTTTGGAAAAAAAATCCCAATTTATACGTGATACAGATTTATATTTGTTATAAAAAAAATTTAAAAACATGCCATTTTAATGATTTCCAACATTTTTCCATGTTTAGAAATCACTTTTTTTTTTTCAAATGAAGCAATAGATTATTGTGGAAATATAATAAAATAAGAATTATTTAGATTTTTAGTTGTTTTAGCTTATGTTAAAACTAGTTTTGTCTTATTTTAAATCATTTTAAGTCATCTTGAGGCCCCCTGGACGTTTGCTGAGGCCCCCTAGTTGAGAACCACAACTTTAAACGGCCCGTCCACACATGAATCTCTCAGTATCTGCGATAACCTCAGTGCACTTGCTCGCATGCTAAATTAATAAGGGGGGGTGTTTTAAATAGGCTTTAATTCTGTATCGCAGACGGTCAGATGTATTGCCTCGCTAGCGTCACATCCGTTTTGTTGGCAGTTTGGGAGCAGTTTTTGTTGCTTTTCCTCATTAACACTCGATGCGTTAAAGATGAGGACCTTATTTTTAGCCGTGCACTGATTGGGTTTTAATCATACATAAAAAGAGGGGTTATGGGGCCAGCGAACATGTAAATCAAGTGGGCACAATAACAAGGTCAGAATGCACAACCTTCACACCTTCTCACTGTGTTAGAGCTAAAGATATTTGGATATGATTGTTGAATAGGAGAATGGAGGAAAGTTTTAGCTTTCGTAGTGCAGATGTGATGGACATGACCTGTAATTAATTGTTCTCATCAAGCCTGCACTTGAGAATACAATAAGCGAGACATATTGTGCTTCATATTGTGTGCTGCAGTCGCACATGAATTAAACTCTTGGCAATACATCCAAACTGGCTCTGAAATGGTGCAGAAAGAGATGCAGATTTCATTCATTTATATTGACTTGAGATATTTGCGTGAGACACATGACACTAATTTTGCAGTTGAGTATTTGCTGACCAGTGGTAAATCAGCAGTTGTTTGGTGTAAAATGGTTCGAAAAAGGAAATAGGAATAATATCTTGCCCCCCTGATGCATACACAGACAGGCATATCTCTTGACTGTTTTGTATGACATATTAGTTTACAACCATTTGTATTCATAGCCTGTCTTTTAGAGTTTTCTTATATGAAACGCTTGCAAATTATGATTTCAGATTTTACGGCTTCAATAAAATATTCCAGCACATTAGCATATATCTGGTGGGGATTATTGGTGTGCTGTGAGGGGTGGGTTTTGATTTACATCTGTGGTGTAAAACAAATAAAAATCTTGCTCCGTTTTTAAAATAGCAATCAATAACGTCTCTTCGTGGCAAGTTATGAGCAAAATGATAGCCTCAATAAAACCAATTATTTATCGCTAAAGATAAAGAAATGTTACATGTCAAATTTATAATAGACAACGGCCCCATGCAGGAAGCTTAGAAAATGTCATTTCCATGCAGTTAAAGACTATTGGTATTTCATAACTAGTGTTAGAGAGTATGACTGTTGTATCAAATACATCAGGGACCAATGTTATTCAGATAAAAGTGGCTTTGTGGACCATTAAAGCTTTGGATATCATCAGTTTTGGCCTCCTTGTTTTAAGAGATTTGTATTATATATTGAAAGTTTCTTTATCCTAACCCATGTGCACTGGCTGCACTGGCAAAATGCTTTAAAAACTTACGTTCATGCTTAAAGCCAGAAAACAGTTAAGAAATAAACGTAATATCTATAATAAATATTATTGAAACAAGAAAAATACCCTTAAGAAACATATTAACTTTATTTCCAGATGATATATCTTGAATTAAGTCATTAAATGCAATCTTTAAATGTATTGAGATAAAAAAAAAGAAACAGTAAAAACAATTTGCCAAATTTTCAATAATTTTCAATTGATTTTTAATACATTTTTAATTGTTTTAAGCAACAATCTATTTTTAGTTTCAATGACTAAATCAAGAAAAAAAAAAAAAAAAGCCAAATAAATAACAAAAAATAAACCTAATTCTGAAAACAAGCCTTCAGAAAATGTATCTTGTTTGACCCCAACGACCCCATGCAGGAAGCTTAGAAAATGTGATTTCTATGCCATTAAAGACTATTGATATTTCATATCTAGTGCTATGACAGGAGATAATTTTATTCAGGAAAACACGGCTTTGTGAAACATTGGATATCATTTGAACTATAAACGTTGACCCAAACAAGAACGCAAGACCTTTAACCAACCCCTGCAGTTTTTGCCTCCCTGTCCAGGTGTTTTGCTCTGATGTAGGAGTGCCATGTGTTTATTGAGATGGTGTGTGTGTGTGTGTGTGTGTGTGTGTGTGTGTGTGTGTGTGTGTGTGTGTGTGGTTTGAGATAGAGAACGTGTGGTGGAGATGCTCATTGCCCTCAGTGATCCTGGCTGCTTTCCAGCCCTCAGTTGGCCCTTAATCAGCGAGCTGTCACTCAAACAGAAGGAGTGACACTGGGCATATTCACCAGTCACCTGGGACCCCCGATTAGATGCTCAGCTCCTCGGGCACAAAAATAACTCCCCTCAGAGTCAACCACACACACACTTAGCAAACCAAGCACTGCTGATGCCCATCAACTTCAACTGTCCCACTCTAGAAAGCGTTTAGCTGTATTGCGGCTGTGTTTACAGTAAACACATTTTAATTTGTGCATTTAGATCCAGTTGTAATCAGGAGGACCGATCGCGTGACGCTGGCAGCGGTTGGCAGAATGACAGTGATGCCAGCGAGCTCTCGGCCCAGCTGGAGATCAGCGGTCACCTGAGGAGGGGTCGCGTCAATCACCCATCCCGTCCTGCTTCCCGCGCGCCCCCCGACACCGCCTATTTACCCTCAAACAAAAGCAGCGTTCAACTTGAAAGCGCTGCGCGTGTGAGCGGGTGTGTGTCGCGATGGCAGAATAGATTGAGCTGTCGGAGCAGTTGCTCAGAGGGAAGATTAATAACCAACACAAACAATAACGTTCCCGCCATCATCATAAATATGCTAATGACCGTTATCAATACAGCAGCTAATGGAAGCACCGGAATTACAGAGACGGCCAAGAGAGAGGGCACAAGGGTCAGCCATTTATTCACAGACCGCTCTGATAAACCCACAGCGCGGTCCCTCAATAAAAGCACCCACCCTTAAAAGCTATCAGCTCGCGAGTAAGACAACACTTCATTGTGCGTGTGTGTGTGTGCGTTTGCAAATGGAGAGGTAAAGGAATATGCGTGCCAAGTATTTAATTAAGAGTCAACAGGGTGAGCTGAGCTGTTGGGTAGGGAGGGAGAAACTCAGTTGTTGAGATAATGACATTGTGGACCACTGATGTTTATTAGTAATCGGGCATCTGTTTATATGGAACTCCAAGAGAGATAACTTCTATAGGCCTACAACAAAATAATTTTCTTGGTCTGTATTTTTAGGCTCTCCCATGACACAGAGGTTTTGGAGAATGGATGTAGCTATTTTTGTCTTGTTTTTCAGTAATATATATATGAAATATATTAAAATAAACTGAGAAGCATATTTAGGCTTGTTTTCTGGAAATTGAATTATACATACATGTGTGTGGGTGTATATAATGACATGGGTATGACATAGGTATTACAACGTGAAGGTGATTTATGAGGACACTTTCAGTGTTCCCGTCATTCAAAAGGCTTAAAAATCATTCCGAATGTTTTTTTTTTTGTTTTTTTTATCTAAACATGCACAATGTTTCCTGTGAGGGGTAGGTTTAGGTGTAGGGTTGGTGTAGGGCCATAGAAAATACAGTTTGTACAGTATAAAAACCATTACGCCTATGGAGAGTCACCGTAAACCATGTGTGTGTATCTAAATACATTGAGAATTATGCTTATAACCATTGAAAATAATTTGCCAATGGTAAATGATGTCCAGTAAACCATTGGCAAAGATTTAAAGAAAAAAAATGTTTTATTTTTTTTTTAATGTTTAATGTTTTTTTATTTGTTTTAATGCTTAAAATAAGAACAAAATGCCAAATAAATAACTAAACTTTCTTATTAATTTTGAAGAAGTGTTAAGAAATTTAGCTTCTCAAGTACATTTTGTTCTACATGTTAATATTATTGTTTTATTTTATTTAATCAGAAAACAAGACAAAAATCTGGTTAAGAAAATGAGTTTTTGCAGTCATCAAGCTGTACATATGCATCTTTGTTGATTTCTTTCTCTAACACTTTGTAAAAGGGTGACTTGACCATCCCCAGAGCTTTAGGGTGATGCTGTTAACTGAGGGTGTGTTTAGTGAATGTGTAGAAGCGTTTCATTGGAAGTATAATTCAGGATAATAAGGTCATTGGGGACTATTCAAGCAGCAAAGGATTACACTGGCATAACACTTGATGAACATGAGCTAAGCGATAGAGTGATCTTACAAATTACATTATTGAATATTCACAGTATTTTAAACATTTTCCCCATTTTGATATTCGATAGGGTTATGAATATATGGTTGAAAGTAACAGAATGCCGAAGGAGTGCTGTCTAAGTCCCTTTGACTGCGTGGAGAATGGGAAAGAGGAACTATGGGCCAGCTGAATGAAAACACAACTTTAACAAGTTCCAGAGGTGTGAATTAAGCACACACTGATGACTCTTAAAGAGTGTATAATTGCTAATTGGCTCATTACTGATCTCTAATGGTTAATTGTGTTGTTGCGGATGGCCAGCTATCACTCAGATTCCCATGAGAGTGATGAAGGTTATAAGATTTTAATGACTCACTGAGGAAACCGAGTTTACAGCTATTGTGAGTGGGATTGTGTGCGCTTGATGAAATGATGCTGTCAAGCCCATGATGAAAACACATACAGTATTCTGAAAGTAAGAGACTAATTAAGAGCACACAGTTTTCATGAAAAGATTTGATGAACCTGTGCTGATTATTAACCAAAAATAATTTATTTTAAACTAAATCAATGCTGCGCCATTTGGTAGACTCACCCAACATTCTCACATCCACTTTTGTATTGTTACAATCCATATGACCCCATTTTTGCCATGCCTTATTAACCAAAGTGAAATTTGACACATATTAGTATCACATTAGCCCTAGTAGAAGTGGTAACTTTACCATCTAGGCCCAAAAAGCATTTATATCCACTGGCAGTCTTTAAAAAGTGTAAGTAACATTTATATAAATTACAGATATTTTATTATATTACAAGATACATTTTACCAGATTCCTCTTTTGATGAAGTTTGAAACAGTGTTGTTGTTGTTGTTATAACAACAACTAAAAATTATTTTTGTTAATTGAAATAAATCTGAAATAAAACAAAATACAAATATTAGATGAAAAACTAAAAAACAAAAACTTAAATGAAAATTAGAAATGTTGCCTATTTTAACTACTAAAATGACTAATAAACAGTTAAATCTGAAATAAAATTAAATACAAATTTTTGATGAAAAGTTTAAACGAAATTTGTAATTAAAATATTACGTTAAATACTTAAACTACTAAAACTAACAAAAAAAATAATTATAGCTACTGTATATAGAAATGTAAAAAAACTAAAAATAACAAAAGCACATCAGTATTACTAAGACACATAAAAATAAAAGCAATTTCTAAATATGAATAAATACTATAATAGTACATAAACAATGCCAAAATAACACTAGTGTGAAATGGATTTAAATTGTACGTAGTCTTTTCGTAGTCTTTGACGTCACAACTCAAAACAACCTGGCTACTGAGTCACAACTTCTGGAGATCCTGCGCCAGCCAAGCAACTACCATTAAGAAAAATGGTAATGCTAAAGCATAGCTTTCACAGCATATTTCCAAAAATCTAATTTGAGTTTTTGCAACAACATGAAACCAATCACATGTCGGAATTGTTTTACTGCAGAAGGTAAAGAATGATATCTTAAAAGGAGGGGGTTGAGAAAGAAAAAAGAGATAGGAAGAAATCTGAGGGAGGTAAAAGGCAAGCAGCCAAAGGAAACAAGAGTGAGTCAGTCCCCCCAGTACATCAGAACCCGAAGCCATTTCTTAATCTTTCTGTCCCGCGCTCCCCCCTGTTGCTTGCGCGCCTGCTGTGTGTATACGAGTGTTGAGGGCCGATGTTGTCAGCTGTCAGTTACAATATTGACGCTGATCGGGCTCAGCTCTGGACACTGAGCTCATAAAACCGGTCTCGGGAGGTGCGAGCGTGTATGTGTGTGTACCTGAAGGTGTGAGGGTATCTCCTGGGTGATTCTCACTAGCTTAACCTGCAGTAGGGCTGTAATTAACTGGGGCTAATTATTGGCAGGTAGGGGTTAGGATCCTTATGAGAGATCCCTGTGCTGCCTGTGCAGATAATCACAGCTTAGGGGCCTGTCAGGTTAAACTCTGTGTGTGTGTGTGTGAATGTGGAAATGCTAGGAAAGCAGCATCGATGGATTCAGGTAAGCGAATAGCCCCACCTAGCGAGATTCGACATTTTAATTTGGCTGTTCTACAAGCATCCTCTTCACATCCAGGAAGCTAAACAGATGTTACGGCTGCATTTTACTATGAAAGTTGGCCGCTAATGTGCTAACAAATGTAAGTATCTCAGTCCTTTTTTTCTGAATGCCTGTAATGAAATTGACAGCAAACAGCAGCTGTTGAGCTGAATTGATTTCATCTCTTAATCATCATTCCCCCATTTCCTGTCATTCGAACAGACGCATAGCATATTCAATTAGCAACTGAACCCCAGCCAGCAATCTATATCAGATGGAGGAGAGGAGAGAAAGGAAGGTGGAGGCAGGGCCGCATTAAGACCTTACTGGGCCCCGGGGCTATGACTTACTGCAGGGCCCCCTATTACACACACACACACACACACACACACATATGTAGCTTTAAATAGGATTTTTTATCCTATCAAAATTTTGATGCATTTGAAATTTTATAATTCTTGTTACCAATTTCAATATTTAAAAAAATAAAATAAATAAAAATAAAAAATACTAGCCTAAGTAAAAACAAGATTATACTTAAGACAAGTAAACAGACACAAATTACAAAAAATAGACCTACTTCAAACAGTTAAAGCACTGAATAAGAAATTATATTGTATAAAATAATTGTACAAATAAACTGAATAGTCTTCACTGTATACATTCAATATACATTCATTCTTATTTATTTTACAAAAGTGATTCGGTCAAGGACAGTGAGTGATTTTCTTTCTAATGTTTGATTAACATTATTGACATAAATTTTAACAGCAGCTAAATTAGGCTGCTTTAGAGGAATAGCTCACCCAAACATTAACGGTCTGTTGTTGTTCTAAACCTGTATGAGTTTCGTTCTGCTGTTGAATGTAAAAATATATGAAGAGTTCATTTGCAAAAACTCAATTTTTAACAATTTTCAAAAATGACGTTTTTTCATTGTGCATTCCAATTATTCTCGATCAAACTGCAGATGGGTTATTTTGATTAAGTTAAAAAATAACAAAACAAATACAGCTAACTAACACAATAAAAGACAATAAAAACATGATAACAATAAAAAAACATGATTTTTGAAAATTTTAATAAACTTGAGTTATCTGTTTTTGCAAGTAAACTCTTCATATATTTGGAACAATACTGGTAACCCAACAGTTGCTGGGCCCCCATGACGCAATCACCTGATAGATACGTGCGCATATCGTCAAAAGTAAAAATATAGAATACATGCATTTGATTGGTAAACCAACTTCAAATGTGACGTTTTAATCTCTAATTGTGATTACAGTAATGATGTTAGTACACAAATGCACTGGTCTCTCATTAGGAGAATCTGTCCACGAGGCAGAGCAGGGGGGCTTGTGTCTAAAACCTAATATATCAAATCCATATGCACAGAATGCAGTTTATGCTTGCTGAATTAAGTGCATGTGCTGGTTGCGTACTTTACACACACACACACACACAGGCTAAAATTAGGTGGACACATGAAGAGGTGACCATATACTTTTAGTCATGTTGTATCCTGTCACAGCAACAGTAAAAGAAAAAAAGTTATTATGGAATTGTCATGCTTTGTAGCACTTTGTTACTGGTCAAAATCGAAGTATAAGTTTCTTAAAAGCAACCTTTTTACTTTTTTTTTTATTTAATGTTTACACTTATTTAACATGTTTCTTATTGCTGTTCAATTATATTGATTCTTATTATGCATTGCTACTGCAAGTAATAATGTTATAATAAAAAGTAATAATTGTGCAAGTAATAATAGCCTATTCATTTCTGCATAATTCTCACTTGAATAACTATATTGTCTCCAGCAGGTTAGAGACAAGGAGTCATTTCCATTTATAGTCTTAAAGGACATAGGCCACTGTTAAGTTCCCTTTTTAAAAATCAGTTTCTTGTTAGTTGAAGAAGATTTGTTGAATAAAGTTGTTATTTTTGTTTTCTTTTCGCACAAAAAGTAGTCTCCTAGCTTCATAAAATTATAGTTGAACCACTGATGTCCTTTCTGGGCCTTGAACGTGTCAGTTCCGAGAGCTCTCGGATTTCATAAAAAATATCTTAATTTGTGTTCCAAAGTTGAATGAAGGTCTTACGGGTTTAGAACGAGATGAGTAATTAATAGGGCTGGGTTTTGACACAAATTTCAGGATTCGATTCGATTCTCATTCACAAGCTTGCGCTTCGATTCAATATCGATTATTTTGGATACATATTAGGTACAGTACATGCCAAATTTTCACAAGGAAAAAAAATCTCTCGACTATGCTGTAAAATAGCCTACACATGAGAGTCAGTTGGTACTACATTCCTATAATATTTGAAGGTAATTTACAACTGCTAAAATTACACTTAATGAAGTTTCTAAAATAATAAAGTTACAATTAGCTACATAATAATACTTCTACTTTATTTCGTTTTTTTAAATATAAACATTTAAATGGGGGCTGTCAAAAACTTGTTGGATTTATTCAAACATAAATTAAACATTGAAGAACAGTAAAAATTATAATGAATATGTTATATGGTGCATATATCTAGCAAAATGCGCCTCTCTACAGTTTATTTTTCTGTCTGACTAATGAGTTTATGGTCACCGAATAATGCTTGTTCTGAGGTAAATGTGACGTTATGGGACATTGTTTACAAGCCGTTATACTGACGTCTTTGCACGACTGAAACACTGATTGAGCGATTACATGAGACAGGATACAGATTGTAAAGTTGTACTCTTTCTTTTAACTTACCTT
>NW_015540855.1:482057-498535 GCF_001515605.1 Sinocyclocheilus anshuiensis | reverse complement strand
AACAGCGCCAAAACGGCATTTATTGTTTAAATACTGCAATACAATGGACAGAATTTGAAATCTGAGACTTTGTTTCTGAAAATTTGTTTCATATTAAAAGTACCAAAGCACAATGCTTATTGTGATATATTGGATGGGAAGTAGGCCTACCATTCAATGTTCCATCCATTAACTGAAAACTGTTGTTTCCTGAGGGAGAGAGAGAATTCTAGTAACAAAATCTAGATTTAACAACACTTGCGTTTTTAGACAGCTTTTCTATGTTCAACATTCTATGTTGTCATCTTTCTGATTTTATAAAACTGTTTTCTTCTCCTGAAGGCCTGTGGTTGCACCAGCTAGAAGGAAACATAATGTCATATGTATTTGACATATAATGCATCTTGTCACACATGGCATGGAGATGTGATTGATCAGTGTGTGTGTGTGTACCTGTAGACAGACTAATCACCCAGACAAAGCATTTTGTCAAACAACACATCGACAAGCGCAGTCAGCAAACATACCCTGGATTTAAAAACATCTGAAGTGTTGTGCAAAAATTCACTATTAGATATGTTAGAGAAGACCATGGAGACTCCTTCCATCATCCCTTGTCATCCATCCTGCGGGCAGCCGGAGTGACTGACAGCTCCTGCCGCGATTCACAAAGATCCGCACGTCAGTTAGCAAATAGCAATATGGCCTCCCCGTATAACCAAGGTAAACAACCGAGATTGGTGCTAAACTGGGTAGTTTGATTGAGTTAGCGTTAATTCACGTTTAATGATGCTATTGATTGGAACACGCGGCTGTCTGTGTTCTAGCAGCCTCTGTCAAACCAATCAGATTAGCTGAGTACACCTGTATAACCACGGAAACAAATAGCGCAAAGCAAACAGATTGACGGGATGAGTTTGCAAGAGAAACGCAGCGTTCGCTCGAGGATCAAATGGCAATCAAGCGGCGGCAGTCAGACAAAGCGGAGATATCTGTGACCAGACTCCAAATGAGCGCCAGAGACACAAAGAGAGAAATGAAAAGCTCACAGTGCTCGCCCTCGATCTCTATTTGCTCAAACTAAGAATTGAAGATCACTCTTTGCTGTGTGCGCACACACAAAGAGCTCAATCTATCAGCACAACACAGTCCCGTGGGAGAGGAAACATAACGCATCCGACCATCGCCAGATTAATGGGTTAACACCCGGCACGTGCCCATAATGTGCTCCCGGGGACGCGGAGATTAGGCCGCGGCAGACAGTCCCGTCTTCAGTGGGCAACACAGAAGCCTATCGATCCTTCCGGATGTGTGCGTGTCTGTTCAGTGTACTAGACTCAAAGCGAGGGAAAGAGTGATGGGTATGTCACCAGTGCTTGCTCTGCTGACAGTACATAAGGACTGTTGACAAGTTAAGATGAAGCCTCACACACAAGCTCTCTCAGGAACAATAGGGCCCTTTTTCTTTCTGTCAATAACCATGAAGTGTTTCAGGGTGTGTGTTCGCACTCAACTAGTATCTAAAATATATGTAATGTGGGAATAAAAGAAAGCCCTGGAGGTGAAACTGTGGCCTGGATTAACACAGTTCAGCAGGCATTCACACATGGTGGGATGTGAATCTGGTTTATTGTCAACTTTGCATGTTTCCTTGAGTATGCGGGACATTAGGGGTTGAACACGCTCTCCTTTAAAAGCAGTAATAATAATTTGCTTGAATGATTTTTTTTTTTTTGATTGTTTGTTTACTACTCTGGAAAGCTTGCAACTTTTATGATCACGTAATGCGTCTTTATGCAGTTTTTTAACTGCAAAATGATTTTTTAAAAGTTTTTTTTTAATTGAACCAACAAGCACAGCAAGTGATCTGATGAGGGCTGATGCATTTTTATTTTTTTTAATTTTTTTTACTGTACACAGAAACCTACCTCTTCTAGCAATGCACTGCAGCACAAATAATTATGGTTACTTTTTTTTACCTTTTTTTTTCCTATTCAGTGTTTTTTTTTTTTTTACATTTATTTTTCTTAACATTTATAGGCTATTGTTGGCCTCATAATGTTGTCAGTAGTTTAAAGTTGGCAAGTAATGAAAATTCACTATTTTCTACATTACTTAAAAATTTATTCTCTTTGGTCACGTATGCCGGCCAGACTTCTTTAGTCATTTACAAAATTTTTACATTTATTAAATCGTGCCCTTTTCTTATTATCAAGTGCAAGCTTCCATTCAGATCTGCCTCCTTAACAACTTAAATAAATCCAAGTCAACCAAGTCAAGTTTTGTCCTTTATGATAATCCTGTTCAATTGGATGTACATCGCAAAAGAGAAGAAAAGATACTTCCATTGCATCTCGACTTAATTGCAAGCATTTCGCTCTCCTTGACATTTATTCTGATGTACACATAATATAGAAGTTAAAACCGTTCAAACAAAGGGAACTTTCTGCATAGAATTAATTTTGATACCTTAAATACTTTATCTTGAATGATGACATGAATGATTTTATGTTGGCAGCTTGACATTTTAGTGACATTTACATTGAATAATTATGTAAATGAATTAAAATTTTAAAGCCACGCAAATTTTTTGCCATCACTTTTTTAAAGTAGACAAACACCTGTTTTTTCACTGTTAATGTTAATATCTTTTAATATGTTAATTAACAAGTGAAAATCAGACATAATTTGCTATCAGCACTGCATGTTGAAATTTTGTTTGTGTATGTTAAAATGCACAACATGCCTTAAAAATAGTCTTTCTTGAAAATTTCAAATTAATATTATGTTAGTTTGCAGATACCTTTTTGGTTTTAAAACTCTGTGGTCAAGCAGGTTCCACTGAAACATTAGAATACTTGTCTCTCTACCTCCGTGTCTTTCTCTCTTCCTTTCCCTCCATCAGTTCGCCTCCCTTCTGCGTTTATGAATGGGACCTGCGGCCATTGTCTCTGTGTCAATCACACGCTCTCACACACATACCCAGGAGACACACAATTGACATTTGGCAGATTGCTCTGTGTGTGTGAGTGTGAGAGTGTATGTGTGTGTTTTAGGTTATTAAGATAAGGCAGGTATGCCGTAGGTTCTTCATTAACATGTTAGGGGATCTCATCATCCTTTCTCCTCTAGCACTGTGGCCGTAATTGGGTAAGGCTATTAGACACAGAGTGATCATGCCTGTGTGATGGCAGGAGGGGGGATGGTGGCGTGGCCAATGGGGGAGGATGGAATCTTATAACTTTAAGACACAGTATGTGTGTATGAGAGCACGTCTATATCGGTGTGTAAATGCGTGCTGATGGGATAGGACTATTAAAGCTGATGTCGGTTTAGGTAGGCTTTAATAGTGCTGCTAAGCAGTGGGTAATTGGCCGTATCCTGAGAAAATCGGAGAGATTGATTTAGAGGTGCCTGCATTTAAGTGGACACCTTGCAGGGTTGTATTTTAAGCTGTAAATTGTGGCTAGTGCCACTTGGCATCTGTAACTGCACAATGCGAATGTGAGAAATGGATATGTGAGTATACTTTAAATACCTCTAATAATACTGGCCGTCTTATTCTTAATAGTCATATTATATTATATTATATTATATTATATTTTTAGACTATGAAGAATCACACGGCCAGTATTATTAGAGTTAATGAGCAATTGTTAACCTATGGATCTATTACTTGTACTAACCCATAAAAATGACCTTTGTTGATGTAACCTGACTGCTTTTTGGATGTATTTGTTTTCTGAAATATCACAAATTTTTCTAAGGTCTTTAGGTAGTGAGAACTGCTCTTCTGCTTTTAGTTTCTCTCCCATACTTTTTCCAGTATGATTCATTTTTAGCTCTTCATGTATCTGTTTATGGTCTCTTATGTACTGCAGCTGTGAGCACCTTCTCGATGGCTCTTTGGAGAAGAGAGCATGTAGTTAGTGTCTGAGCTGTGTCTCTGGCTAGTATTAGCTTTTGTTTAACAGTTTCCAGAGCTTCTGTTTTGGATGATCCATTCTGGTTTGTTTTGTTTTGTTTTGTTTTGTTTTAAATCCATGGCTCTATCCTTGATCTTTACTCTGTTTTGTAAGTCAACAAGCCTTGTGATCTCCCTCCATGTGGTCTTCATTTTAGACATTCTCTTTCCAAGAACAGATAGCTTGTCGATTTAACGTGAAGGATCAGCACTACTGAGACATCAGTTTATTGTTTTCTGTTAGTGTGGTTGTTGCAGTTGTACTTGGTGGCAAATTGCTACTGGTGTCTGATTTTGGTGTCTTTAATGATAATCTTGAATCACATTCCACCATATGAAAAAGTAATTCCTTAAAACTGTAAGTGTCATGTGACAAAGGGCTTGTTAAAACATGAGCAGGAAAGAATGGTGCAAATTATATAGGGGAATACAAGCAAATCTGTTTCAGGGTGACCAAAATTAAAAGGACAACTTAAATATACACTATAGTAAATAGTTTCAATATTGTATAAGCATCATAATTCCCCATATTTCTTCAAACTCCAAAAGTTGTGGATTCATGGTGAAGTATATTAACCACATCATATGAAGCCTTCGCCACATCTTTTCTGTTTAGAAATTAAACACTGCCATCTTGTGGTTCATGTGAGGTTTACATTCTCCCCCACTGTCACTGTGAAAAGCACAAAAAGCTTTTGGTTTAAAAAGGTTACATTAAAAAAAAAAAAAAAACTGCCATTGTAGGTTTAAAAACTTAAATCTAAGAATGGGTTACCAGAATTTTTCCATAAAATAAATTCAATCACAATGTTCCAAGAAAATTAAAGGGCTATTTATGTTAGTACGTATAGGCCTAGGCCTATGTCATAAAATGTTTATAATATATAAAAACCTACTACAATCTGTTTTTTACTGTAAAATGTATAATAATATATCTGGTGGTACAAAGAAAAGTCACATGATGACGTTTAATTAATTGAAATTGGCTCCACAGCAACTGACCAATAACAAAATAAAAAACTTTACCAAAATTGTTAAAAAATCATCACCCACAATAAATAAACAAATAAATAAAGACACTATAAATAATATAAGCATTAACTAAACAACATAACTGAGAACTAAAATAAGATTTTTCTTTTTTTTTGGAAATAATTCTGGAAATAACCCTTAATTTGACAAATTATAAGGTGATTCTTATTTCATAAAACCACACTCTAACGATATTTTATCGTATAATTGTAATTATTGCCTTGTTAAAAGTACCTTTTTAAACTGTGAATGATAAGTTTATTCATATATTTTACTAGAAAACCATTTTACGATATTTTACAGTCGAATTAGGCCTGTTTATGTCTTTAAAAATCTAACATATGTTAAAACGTGTAGAACTTACATTTAACCAATTAGAATTGTTCAAAAAAAAATTTTACATTATTTTCCCTTTAAACATTTACATTTTATACAGTGTGTCTGAGACAATCGATTTCCACGCGTAGTGCGATGCTATTGGAACGCAATACTGGCAATCTGTCAATTGACGTGCAAGGCGAAGAAAACACGACCAGAGAGGGGAGACATAACGTGTCAAATCAGTGTGCGACGGTCCTAATGATTCAGAAAACGTACAATAATGTAATAATAAAGAAAGATATACTATTGCTAAATAGTGTATACTGATACTATCACTGAGCGTCGTGTCATTATCAAGCAACATCACTATCGGTTACAAATCTCACCATAAGCGGATTGGTTTGGCCCTATTCATTAACGGCACCCGAGCCTCTCGCCCCTCCCCCGCGGACCAACCGAAACGTTTTATCATGAAGGCGATTTAATTAGCTACATTTTATTATTTGTTATCAATCTAAGCATCAGTACTGGAATGCGACGACTAGTAAATAAGACCCGAGTCTCTTCGCGCGTACAATAACAATGATCGTATGATTAGGTCCAACGCATCCAGTCATGTTTCTTTTGCATCCGCTGCTGCAGATCTCTGTTCTGCTGGATGCGGTTTCTGCCAGCCCTACCGATGATAATGTGCTGCGGGCCGGTCATGGAGAACACGGAGAGCCGGGGCATGAAGAACCCCATAAGGATTCCTACAGTACATTCGCCTCCGAGTTCCTCGAGTCCAGATACCTCTCAGACGAAGGTACGATGGAATAAAACGATTGCGCTTAATTTGAAGTCAGGAATGCTGGTTTTGTGTTGTTTCTCACTCAGTATACATGAGTGCAGTTCTTAGGAGCACTGAATACATGCAGTGAATGGTCACCGTCTGATGCCCTCCCTCGACTACAGGCCTATTAATTAGGTTAATAGTGTTGTCTGTTAGTGATAATTATTAGCAATACTTTTATAAGAGATTGGTTTTGATTCACTAATATAATCATTTGCATTCATATGGTACAACATCAGCACCTTGGTCAGCACCCCAAAAGCCTGTGAAACTCGCATCCATTCCAGACCAGTTACCCACAGGCTTTTCCAACCCCCCTATTTTGTAATCTACTTTTTTAATAAACTGCAGATACTCAGACAGTGATTCATAAAGACGCAACACATCAAACAGAATAGAATAGAATAGAAACTCTTATTGCCACATGACTGGCCCAGTGTTGTAGGTACAGCTGTGTAACATGTTTGGATAGTTCTTTAAAGTACAAATGTGTGAATATACAGTATCATGTATAATGTACAAAACAATATAAAATACACTACCATTCAAAGGTTTGGGGTTGGTAAGATTTTAATGTTTTTGTCCAGTCTTTAGCGTCACATGATCCTTCAGAAATAATTCAAATACACTGATTTGGTGCTCAAGAAACATTTCTTATTATTATCATCAATGCTGAAAATAGCTCAATATTTTAGTGAAAACCGTGAATGTCAAAAGAACAGCATTTATTGAAATTGAAATCGTTTGTAACATTGTAAATGTCTTTATTGCCACATTTGATAAAAAAAACCTTACTGATCCCAAACCTTTGAACAGTAGTATGTCATGTCATATAATAATATAAAATGCAAGACAGTGTAAATGATTGTTTATTACCATTGTGTGTGTATGTGTGTGTTTGTGTCTGAAAAAAAGTATTACACAACATACTATATTACGAAAACTTTACCCAAAGCTAAGGTTAAGTTGCCCCTCCTGCATTACAATGTATTAAGTAAAATTAAAATGTAACAAACAAATATATGACATTAATTATTATTTTAGTAGTAGTACTAGCTGAAACCATTTGATTAATGTGTTGTTGTCTAATGTCTCAAATAGGTTACCCCTTCCCAGCTGCACCCCCTGTAGACCCATTTGCCCGCATCAAAGTTAGCGACTGTGGAATAACCAAAGGATGCATCAGGTGAGTGCATGGAATAAAGGTTCAATTTAATTTATAAACAATGGGTTATTGTGGCATCAAACTGTGCGTTGCATGCCGTAATGCAGAATCAAGCTGTCCGGTACACTCGTAATATATACATAAAATAGACATGCACATCATGGATCTTTGTAGGTCTGTGTTGATGATTGTTCATAAAGGGGTAAGTTCACCCAAAAATAAAAAGTCATCACTTTGTCTCTCTTCTGTTGCTGTAGATATGGCAAACCAGGCTGTGACGCAGAGACTTGTGACTACTTCCTGAGTTTCAGACGCATTGGCACAGATGTGGAATTCGAGATGAGTGCAGACACTGATGGATGGGTTGCTGTCGGTTTCTCCTCTGACAAAAAAATGGTAAGGAGAGAGGGATTACATATATATATTTGGTGTGAATGCCTGCTAAGAAATACACAATGATATTGTTGTTGTAGGGAGGTGATGATGTCATGGGCTGTGTTCATGACGATAACGGACGTGTACGGATACATCATTTCTACAACGTGGGCCAGTGGGCCAAAGAGATCAAGCGCAACCCGGCGCGGGATGAGGAGGGCATCTTTGAAAACAACCGCGTCACGTGCCGCTTCAAACGGCCTCTTCATGTGCCACGGGAGGAGACGCTGGTGGACCTGCACCTCAGCTGGTACTATCTGTTCGCTTGGGGACCTGCCATTCAAGGTAAAGACACACAGCCTGGTGTTAAAAGAGTAGTTCATACAAAAATGAAAATTTGCTGAAAATGTACTCATCATAACAGATTTGGAGAAATTTAGCATTACATCACTTGCTTATTAATGGATCCAATGATAGGTGTTTTCAGAATTAGTGTCTATAAACAGCTGATAAAAACATCACAATAACATATAACATGACTTTACTCCATCAAGTAATGTCGTGTGTTTTTCTAATAAACAAATCCATCATTAAGATGTTTTTAACTTTAAACCATTGCTTCTGGCTAAAATAAGAGTCATCTATCCGTAATATTGCTTACTCCAGTGAAAAAGTCTGAATCATGAGAGAAATATACACACATTTTACAAGCAAAAAACTGTTCTAAACAAATATTCAGTGGATTTTGATGTGAGAGGACAACAGAGGACAGACTTTTCTCATTGGAGGAGCGTTATTAACTGGTATTAACGAGTTATATAACTGGTATTTTGGCCAGAAGTGATGGTTAAAAGATAAATTCCTTAATGATGGATTTGTTGCTTATAAACATGCAGTTTTCACCTCACAAGACATTAATTGATGGACTCATGTGGATTATTGTGAGGCTTTTGTCAGCTGTTTGAACTGATGGCACCAATTCACTGCAGAGGATTCACTTGTGAGCAAGTTAATGTAATGCTGTATGAAATTATGTAATAAAAAAATTCTCCAAATCTACATCTACATCTTGGATTGAGTGAAGTGCCAGCAAATTTTCATTTTAAACTATTCTCTTTAGGGCTACAAATGTAATATTGCCCTATTTATGGGGATCTTGTTCTGTTTTTCTTCTCAGGTTCCATCACAAGGCATGACATCGACTCCCCACCAGTGTCAGATCGCATGATTAGCATCTATAAATATGAGGACATTTTCATGCCCGCCACAGCCTATCAGACATTCTCCTCTCCCTTTTGCCTCCTCCTCATCGTTGCTCTTACCTTCTACCTGCTGATGGGCACACCATAACCAGCGAAGCCGTGTCACTGAGAGAATAAATGAATACAACAAACTATGGAGCCACTATAGCATGACTGTGTGCCAACATAACAGTATTAGAAACAGGCAGCAATAAATTGCAATTCTATAATATCCTCAATCTATGTACACTAGAAAGGTATTTGGACTGTGGATTAATATTCAGTTTTATACAAGCAATGATTCTCATTTAGAGGAGAGAGGGTCAACCATACACTTATTATATATTACAATATATTTTATTTTGATGAAAGAGTAGAGAAACCTCAAGTGGTATGTTATGGTAGGTATAGCCTACAATAGTTGAAACAATCTGAGCCAAATTAATGTTAATATTCAGTATACTTAAAGTGCAGTCACATTAGTGAACTTTCAGTAAAATTTTGCATTCAAGAAAGTCCATTGTATATCCCTGTCAAACCATCAGCTTTCTGTTGGTCAAAGCTGTGAATCCAAAATCTGTATGGGGAAATCTTTCATCCATACGTGAAATTCTAAAACAATGATTCCTATTGAAATGACTGAATTTTACCAACGAAAACTTGCTGAACAATGATTAGTGTGACCGTATCTCTACAGTGGCACATATCATGACACATAATGTCCCTCTACAGAACTCTACGGAGAAGTGAATTGCCTCGTTCTATTGAATGGAATATGTTTAGCCAAATCTCAGTAGAGGTGCTCTGCTGTTTGTAGTTGCCTGCTATCCAGTGTTTTCTAGTATATTACAGTTCTGATTAACATTTATTAAGGCTGTGGATTTCAGAGTGATGTAAATTAATTAATGCCTGTGTGACTGACTACGCAACTAACAGCAGTACATAATTTGCCCTACAGCACAAACACACATGCAAAGAATTCATAAAACATCACTGCCTTCCAGTTAACTAGCATTGCCAGCTCAGTATTTGATGATGCATGCCAGCAAACCAGCCTCATCTGAGCCATTTAGATCAGGAACAGAACCAGTCCAGGAAAGACTCATCTGGTTTTCGTTTTAGTGAATTGAAGACTTTCTATACCAAGGACTTCATGCCATTGTAAAACATACAAATAGTCCAAGAACTGATTGCTGCCTGTGTAGAAAGATTTGGATCACACCAGTTAGTGTGTGATTGTTTTCTGTTCATTATTTGGCGTCCTTTGAAAATGTTCTGTAATAACATTTGTATAACAGACTGAAGAGCAACACGTAAAGATGTTTAGAAAGGAATTATTTAGTTTTAAATACGTATTCACCTTAAGGTGTATGAGGAAATGTACTTCAGTTTCAGTTCAGTTTCAGTTTAATTTATTTATATAAACAGAACCAGTCCAGGAAAGACTCATCTGGTTTTCGTTTTAGTGAATTGAAGACTTTCTATACCAAGGACTTCATGCCATTGTAAAACATACAAATAGTCCAAGAACTGATTGCTGCCTGTGTAGAAAGATTTGGATCACACCAGTTAGTGTGTGATTGTTTTCTGTTAATTATTTGGCGTCCTTTGAAAATGTTCTGTAATAACATTTGTATAGCAGACTGAAGAGCAACACGTAAAGATGTTTAGAAAGGAATTATTTAGTTTTAAATACGTATTCACCTTAAGGTGTATGAGGAAATTTACTTCAGTTTCAGTTCAGTTTCAGTTTAATTTATTTATATAGCACATTTAAAAATGACAGAGCCGACCAAAGTGCTGCACAGAGAAGTAGAATTAAGCCAATAACCATAACAAATTTACAATAAAAAGGTGACAGAAATAATACACAACACTAAATATACACACAATAAAACTATATACAGCAGTTACTCCAGCCCATAAGCCTTTTTAAAAAGATATGTCTTTACTAAAGATTTAAAAACCTGAAGAGAAGTGGCCGATCGCAGGTAAAGAGGCAAGTTATTCCACAACTGAGGTGCTGCCACCGAGAATGCCCGATCCCCCTTAAGTTTTAAACGGGTCTTAGGAACAGACAACAACAAAGTGTTTGATGACCTTAATGGCCTGTTGGTCTGATAATGACCAGAGGACATTATCCTCCTACTTGGAGGAGAGATGCGATTCGTTTTTGATGTGTGCCGGCCAGAGATAATCATGTTATGTAGCATGAATGGAGACATTATATGCCAGTGGTCAAGGAACAATATGTTTGTTATATTTTGACATTGACAGTGTTAGAGAATATGCAATAATGAGTGTGCATAGTGAAGGACTGTGAACCATTGGGATTTTAAACATTTGTCATACAATCTCCTACATCATTAGCAGCTTACATACATTCTGACAAGTTTACTGTGAATTCTTGCTCTAATTGGAAAAAAGATACCTGTTTGATGGTCCTGAACACGACACGTACTGCACTTTTTAATAAAGCTATGAAAGACAGCTGAAAATGTGTACCGTTGTCATATTTGTCTGGATAAACTGAGAACGTTTTGCCGGGGTCTGAACTTGATGTACTTGTCATGACATGGCACCTTGAAGAATAGTAGTAAATAAAATCAATAAAATATTTGTTCACTAATTCATCCAGTCATCTTTTCTCTAGTTTAGATTGTTACGCCAGTAGATGGCGATAAGTGACTGTCTTTTTTGTTGTGCTACGAGCGAGTCACTCACTCATTCACTCAAACGATTCATTAAAGAACTAGTTGTATTCTAGTATATTATTTTGAATCCATACTTAATATCCTTTATAAATCAGATTATCACAGAGTATTATTTTTTCAGCATTTTCCCTCCATTTTGTGACTTTTCAAACTACAAACTGATACTATTCACATAATTTAAATGCAGTTCCAAACCTGTTTGGCTTACTTCTTAACACAAAAGAACATTTTTTGAAGAGCGCTGTTAACCATTGTATTATAGTAGATGTTTTGGTTACCGTAGACTTCTACTGTATTATAGACCAATTTAGAGTAGACGTCACAGTTACGTCACTTGCAGCTGCGCGCGCATAGTGGCTGCAGAAAAACAAGGTAAATGGGTAAAATCCATGGAATAAAAGAAAAAAACATTTTTGTGCCTTTTGATGTCAAGATCGGAATGCTCCTTATTAGAATTGTGAGATATAATCTCGGAATTGCGAGAATAAAGTCAAAATTTTGAAATATAAAATCAAATTTACCTTTTTTTATTCTTTTATTCCATGGCTCCATAGACTGCCACTTGAAAACCGTCATCGTCTGCCTCCAGATAGGCTCCGCCCACAAAAACCGTCATCCCTGTTTCGGATCTGTAAGACTATCGCACTCTCTAACGTCAATTTCGTTGAATAACAGTGCTTATCGCTGGGTGACAAGCTCTTGTAATATGCGTAGAACATTTTGAAGATGACATCTAATTAATATAATTTATAATCTTTTTAAACCTAACTATGTTGTACCGTATCCGTGAAATTCTCTAACTGTAAAGGCTATCTCTCCCGGGTTTTCTGCAACCATGATGCGCGCGCATCCTGAATGTTTACAAACCGGTAATTGGTCTATAGGGAACCGCATGATGGCGAGTAAATGTTGACAATTTTGGGTGAACTATCCCTTAAAAAGATAACGAACCACCAGCACCTATACATTAAAAAAAAACATACAAGGGTGGTGGTAGGCTGTAAAACACAGTAACTTGACTACATTTTTTTTTTATTAATTAAACATTCGTTCAGAAATACAAGTGTTGTAACTTGACTACATTTCCCAGACTTCATCCAACACGCCACGTCACTCTTTGCCCAGCCCGCAGTTCCTTATGTGGTGGATCCTCCGGACTGAAGCGCAGCGACGCCAGCGAGCATGGCAGACACAGAGGACCCTGGTCCAGGCGAGGCTACCGAGCCGGACACCCCGCGCACCAGCTGGCCACACTACGTCTCGTTCAGCGAGACCGTTCAGCCAGCAGTGGGGATGGTGAGCCACCTACTGAGCCAGCAGACGTCCCTGAAGTTCGACAAAAACATCAAACAGGCCTTCTACAACACGGGAGCGATGATCTTCGTGGCGATCTGTTGCGGAGCAGCGGTGTTGGTCTACTTCATCCTGGAAGCTTTTCTGCGGCCGCTGCTTTGGGCAGTGCTGTGCGGCACTTTCCTGCACCCCTTCAAATACTCGCTCGCCCGCCTCGGCCGCTCCTGGCTCAGCAGCCTGCAAGACAGCGGCACACCGATAGTGGTTGGGACTCTGTTGGTGCCGGTGTGGTGCGTAAACTACGGGGTGGAAACTCTGGGAGGACTGGTCGTAGATCGGCTCAATGTACTGCTGGCAGTTGGGGCCGGTGTACCCCTGCTTTATTTCCTATATCTGTTCTGGAGCGTCATTGGCATGCAGGTGATCCTCAGTCACGTCTGTACGGTCATCTGTCTCGGCCTGGATTGTTTCAGCGCGACGTGGGTGAGTTCTGTCTGTGAATGGGACAGAGACAACGCCTCCTGTCAGACAATGCACAGGTGGTAGAGTGGTAACTTGTGGGACAGGGACTTAGAACTTCATTCCTACTTAGATAACAGAATAATTCATGAATTTATGTACTTTTAGTAATGATACTTTTATAACATTCATAATTGTTTGAAACTTACATTTTGCAGCAAAGTTTGGTATTATAATATATAGTGTCATATATGTGACCCCCTGGACCACAAAACAAGGGTATATTTGTAGCAATAGTCAACAATACAGTGTAT
This sequence comes from Sinocyclocheilus anshuiensis, assembly GCF_001515605.1. Lineage (NCBI taxonomy): Eukaryota > Metazoa > Chordata > Actinopteri > Cypriniformes > Cyprinidae > Sinocyclocheilus > Sinocyclocheilus anshuiensis. The sequence goes on along the minus strand of NW_015540855.1, from coordinate 484,846 downwards.
GGGTCAAAATTATCAATTTTTCTTTTATGCAAAAAATCATTTGGATATTAAGTAAAGATCATGCTCCATTAAGATATTTTGTAAATTTCCTACCATAAATATATCAAAACTTAATTTCTGATTACTAATATGCATTGCGAAGAATTTTGGACGACTTTAAAGGCGATTTTCTCAATATTTGGATTTTTTTGCACCCTCAAGCCTGTGTTATTCCAGAGAAATATTGTCCTATCCTAACAAACCATACATCAATGGAAAGCTTATATATTTACAATAACAAAAAATTGACCATTATGACTGGTTTTGTGGTCCAGGGCCACATATATCTTATAGTGTTTAAAGCTATATAATTTTCTGTCAGTGTCAAGCACTATCATGGGTTGTCACATTCTGTCTCTCTTTCACACATTAGAGAATCATATATTTACATTGCAAATCTGTCAACCTCTGTATTATCACATCTGGCTTTGGACAACCTAACCATGTGCAAATATGTTTGTATAGAAAACTATTCATGAACACAACTGTCCATGTGAAGTATCAACATATCTAGAACTCATGTTCAGTATATGAATGGGAATTGGAGCATGACATCCCAAGATGCTAAAAATATGTCCCTTAGGCTACACACACAGGCCAGATGATAGATCATAAGACATATTTTAAGTTCTTCTAAAGGTTACAAGAACGCTAAAGGACTACATTTCACCCTGACATTCAATTTAATTACCTCAGTATCTGATTTTGTTTTAGTTCTCTCTAGTGCTTAATTTAATTCTTACATGTCATGTGATGTCTATTATTAGTCTAAATTGTTATTGGCCCCAAAATCCCCATCCAGCAGAACTTTGTGATCACCAAAATAACAAGAAAAATTTAAGGTGCTGATTTATTCAAGAAGCTGGCAGTGAAACTGGCTCTATTTTAAAAGAACAGGAAGGAGAAGATGATCAACTATATAATTTTTTTGATAATTATGACACAATTTATGACAGACTTTCTTATTTGGTAAAACAATTCCTTTGACCCACTTAATTGAAGTGTGTGTTGAAAACACCCTCGCAGTGCCTATGAGAGCTATGAACATACTGAGGGTTTTTGTGATTATAAATAGATCGGTGGCAAATGTTTGGTTGCAGGCACAGTGGTTACCAGAGATGCCCATATGTTCTCTGTCTTTCTCTTTCTCAGGTTGGCACTTTAGTTGTGGGCTACGTGTTGGCTGTGGCGTTTAAGTGGACACCTGGCATGGAAGGTTACTTGCGTACACTGTCTGTGCCTGTATGGGCAGCACTTATTTTCTACCTGGGTAAGACCTTTCTGTTTTGAACCGGTGAATGGCTCTGTTTGGGTTTTAGTATTGACCTACAATCCTGTTAATGAAGGAATGCTAAAAATCCTCTCTTTTTCCCAGTTTCTCTGACAGGGTCATGGCGTGTGCCTGTGTTTGTGGTGGTGGTGTTACTGCTAATAGTGGGTTCTCAGGAGAAGCCTGCTGTTCCAGGGAAAGGTAAAGAGGCTGAGGCTCCAGCTCTCACTTGATTTACCTCTGTTCATGATGTCCTCTGACTCTTGCGCCTCTCTTCTCTATGTATAGGTGAGCTCTCTGGTCAGGTGCTCTCCTTTGCTGCTAATACAATCTTCATGGCAATCTCTTGCGGTAACGTCAGCATTGCTGAAAAGATCCAGGAAGAGAAGAGCACCAAAGAACAATCCAAAGGTGACACAAAAAAAGATAACAGACCACTTTTGCTGAGTTAATTCAAAGTCATGTAGATGTTTGAAGTTATCTGCAGAGCTGTTTCTCTCTTTGAGGGAGAATCTGTGGGATTCTGCAGAAATTATTTAAATGTGCAAGATTTTGTGTGGGTCAAGTTATGACTGACTTTCAGAAGTGTGCATTTTTATTTAATAAGCATATATTCTGTTTTGCTGCATGTTTCAGAGTGAAGTGTGGCACTGTTTTCTTTTACATGTGAGAAGCTCATGATCCAGTGTTTTTAGTGTCTCAGAGCTGATCTGTGCATTTGCTGTGAGTTAAAGAAGTAGTTTTTCATTTACTCGCCCTCATGTTGTTCCAAACCTGTATGAATTTCTGTGTTATGTTGAACGCAAAAAAAATTTAAAGAATTTTGAAGAACCAAACAGTTGTTGGTCCCAAATTACTTCCATAGTAGGGAAAGAAATACTATGGAAGTTAATGGGGACCATCGACTTTTTCGATTACCAGCATTTTTCAAAAGCTTCGTTTATGTTCAGCGTAAGAAAGAAATTCATACAGGTTTGGAACGACATGAGGGCGAGTAAATGATGACAAATTTTAATTTTTGAGTGAACTATCCCTTTAAACATGGATTTTGGGAGCACAGTGTTCTCCAGTTAAATTTTATTTTTACATTCATTTAATTTCCAACATTTCTGTGGACATATAATTACAGCATTTTACTAGATTTGTACTGAGAAGCCTTTGTAAGCTTGAGTTCATAGTAATAGCCTTCCTTGCAGTTTTCCACCAGCTCTTTATTGTAATTGTACTGCAGCGTGAAGTAAAATAATTAAAGGGGTCATATGATGCTGCTAAAAAGAACATTATTTTGTGTATTTGGTGTAATGAAATGTTTATGCGGTTTAAAGTAAAAAAAACATTATTTTCCACATACTGTACATTATTGTTTCTCCTCTATGCCCTGCCTTTTTGAAACGCGTCGATTTTTACAAAGCTCATCGGTCAGAAAAAGCGAGGTGTGCTCTGATTGGCCAGCTATCCAGCGCGTTGTGATTGGCCGAAT
>NW_015540855.1:479043-482047 GCF_001515605.1 Sinocyclocheilus anshuiensis | reverse complement strand
TGTGCTGTGATTGGCCAGCTATCCAGTGTGTTGTGATTGGCCGAATACCTCAAGCGTGAGACGGAAATGTTATGCCCCTCACATACTGTTGATGCCGTGTCCGGACGGAGCTACGAGACAAAAACATTAAAACCCATTACAAACGAGGCATTTGTTGCATCCAGTGTGGACATAATTACTGATTCTAATGACTATACTGTCTTTTTACGCGTTGCGTTGCATTGCATCGCGCCGCGTAAACATAAAACCCTGTCTGCATTTGTGATCAGAGAAATGACAAACAACAAGTGCTACTCTACTGCCCAAAACTCGCGTTTGAATCATCAGTGGCAAATCCTTTAAATGAAAACGTACTTACGTGAGTCAGAACTGCCGGCATTTTAGTCTAACGTTACTCTCCCAGGATCAGTAAACAGTCCTCCATAAAATGCGCTGCACACATCTGGATATTTGGGTTAAACTGTTCTGGAACAGTGTTGTAAATACCACTGATTTGTAGTCGTGTCCTCTTTTGGAAGACCAAACAAAGTAGTTTCGCTTTCACAACGAAAAACACAGCGGCCTAGCGTGAGGGGAAGCCCAGGCTTAGCGTGCGCTGAGGCCAGGCTAGAGTGAGCTGAGAAGAGAAAGGAAAAATTGAAATCGCATCATATGACCCCTTTAATATACTATTAATTTTTTCTTATTATTAGTAGTAGTAGTATTATAGAAATCCACTCAGAGCTATCAGACCTGAGGAATTTCCGACAGTTTCAGTTGATAAAAAATACATTAGGTTCAAAAGTAAATTCACTCAGATACCGATCAAATTTTATGCAGTTTTTTTCTTGTATCGAAAATTGTATCAAATGTCAGTATTTTTCAAGGTATTGAGTTACTGAGGTTAGAAATTCCTGTATGGTAAGTAACAACAATTCTATCATCATTAGTAAAGATTTCTTCTTCCCCTCACAGAAGCAATGGACCCCCCGAAGAGACTCTTTAGCATTCCCTCATCCCGGCAGCATAGCAGACTAGAGTTCAGGGGTATCCAGCCCAAAGAGAAGGCCAGTGATATTTACTTTGTGCTGCTTGCGTGGGCTATAGTGCTGGTGCAGATCTGGCTCAACCTCTGGATCTTACAGTTACTTCCCATCCCTGTTGCTGGTAAATTTTGTGTTCATGGTCCTCAGGTCACAAGTGTGGGATAGTATGCATGTTTTCATGGATGGGTGTTATATTTTCCAGTTTGGATCCTGAAGAAGATGGTTGTCCATTTTGGGATGAAGGACTTCATTAGGCGGACTCTAGTGAAATGGTGGGCCGCTTCTGAGACGTTTGTCAAAAACAGACAGGATGCTGTGCTGCCTGGGCCGATCAAAGGCCTAGCTCAGTTCTTGCTTCGGGTCGACACTAAGGTAATATCTTATATAGATACACACACACAAAAGCACTCGCCTGTCTGCTGACCCACTGTCCTTCACAACACTTGCCTGCTGGTAGTTGTCGCCACATGCACATTTATTTTTGGAGGTGACACAGATCTGTGATTACAAAGAGGAACTGAATGTGGTTGTGGCTTGCTAATTCTCTTTTTTTCACACAACTAAGACAAGAAGTATTCATAACTGAGAGAATAAAAGCTATGAAGGACAGATGTGGATGTTTGTGTTTATAGCATTACTTGTAGAGGCATTTGGGAACTAAATTAATGTTCAACAGAATCTGTTTTCAATGTGAGCGAGTAATTCTATAAGGAAATGTTATTAACCTAATAGTTGGTACATATTTCCTGTCTCTCAAATCAGCTCAAGTACTCAGTTCAAATCAAGAGTAACTATTTTTAGTCTGTGCACAGTGATGTTGCATTTTTAGTTTGGTAGTTTTTTTTTTTTCGTCTATTGTTTGAGGTTTGTGACATGAGGAAGTCAACTCAAGCCCAACTCATGCCCAATGACAATGTCACTCATTTTAATGGGTTTGATCTTTTGGACTGTCTAAAGAGAATGAAAGCCCACTGTTGCAGTCAGTCTAGATGAAATCCTACACCTCTAAGAATTATGTACTATTTGCCCACTCCTTCCTGACCCCATAGTAATCCAGTAGAGTAACCTAGTTTTGCCTTCTCTCATTCTTTAGCATGCTGAGTCACACATGCTCTTATGAGCAAATGTACTGAAAACATGCAGGGTCCGAAATTACCACTCACCAAGAAGCAAATGAGCGGAATATTAGCTTGAGAACATTAAACTGTTACTAGCCGGTAACTGCTGACTTAACAAGGAACTACAACCTAATACATGACTTCTATCAAATTGTAAGAAATATAATCTGACCTTCAATTATATAAATTACACAAGCAATCCAAGACATACATTTGCTGTGAGTTGTGTGTCTTCTAAGTTTGATCTCAGTGGAAAATTTACCATCAGAAGTCCATTTAAAGGGGTCATGAACTGAGAAATCAAAATTCTCTTGATCTTTTGATATATAAGAGGTCATTGTGCTATAAAAACATTCTGTAAGTTTCAGAAATCAAAACTTTCTCGTAAGGCTAAAAAAAGCTTACATTGAAGTCAATCTGCCAAAAAGACAGGATGTGGAATGTGCCACTTTATGACGTAATAGTGTGGCTAAACACTGCCTCCGCAGAAGATCAACGCTGGCTTCTACAGCGCTGCCTGTTTAGCCCCGCCCACCGATTTGAGCATGTAGTAGGTAAATGACAATAGCTTCAAATGCAGTTCTATGCAGAAATCAAATGATAAACTTTATTTGATGAACTTTATTTTTTATGAAGTGCCAGCAGTGTTGGGTAAGTTACTTTCAAAAAGTAATTAATTACTAATTACATCATCAATATTGTATTTAAATTTCTTTTCTAATTACTCTGTCTGAAAAATAATTTAATTACTCAATAAGTAATTTAATTATTCAAATCGCTAATTAGGCTAAATCTTAAAATCCCTATAAACCTCTTAAAGCATAGACAGTAGAAATTAAACTCTTTATTCTTTCAATTTGA
>NW_015540855.1:455380-471653 GCF_001515605.1 Sinocyclocheilus anshuiensis | reverse complement strand
CCCCGCCCCCCGATTTGCACACAAGAAAAAAAGGAGGTAAAAAAAAAAAAAAAGACGAGGACACTCACAAGAGGACAATCATAGCAGATATTTCTTTTGTCCCTGATAAAGGCCTTTATTGTTCAATATGACTCTCTTTTTGTAACTTCACCATCTGGTCTTGTTCTGTTTTTGCCTTGAAACCACGTTGATGTTTGCTGTTTTCCTGCATTCTGATTGGTTGTTTCTAATAACCGTTTGTCTCTCTGTCTCCCTCCACAAAGCTCTGGCATTGGCTTAACAAGCAGGTAAATTATTTGTGCTGGCAGGTATACAAGAGAAAGAAAGAACAAAGGGGAAGAGAATGAAAGAATGACAGTGTGCGCTTCCATTAAAAGCTTTGGAGTGATGCTTTCCCCCTCTCCACTTCACCCCTCCATCTTTGAGCTCTGCTTCGCTCACTGGCTTATGGCTGTTCCTGCTGTGTGGTGCTTTGTGCTGTGGAAAGGAGTGTGTGACTCTGGAGGTGATTGAAATGCTGACGTACTAACTGTCAGAAAAAATGCAGAACAAAACCCTGAGGAAGTCCACGGTCTGTTCCACAGCTCTAGATGTGTTAGGCTGGTTGCCTTCAGAGTGTGTGAGATGCATGCAGGAAGAGAACAGACAGTGGGAATGGAGGTTTGGGAGAAGGGATGCTTTGGTCTGTTGAGACCAAGGCTGGTGGCGTTGCTGAGTATTGCAGGTGTGGGCGGGTTTGGTAAAGGGGTTTTCTTCGGTTTGGTTCTAAGTAGACACACAAGCTTTGCTCCAAGAACTAGTGAGCTGCCTACTGCCCTCGAAGGTCTGTAGCCGTGCTTCGTCGAACGCACCTAATGTTGGAACTAGGAGCCATCTTGATTTAAGAAATCACATGATGATTTAGGAGATCACATGATCAATCAGAAAACGCAAAATCAGTTATTCAACATATTAAATTACACAATATCAAAATATAAAGTAATAAAGAAAGGAAAAAAATGACCACAACGTGTACATTTAAAGCAATGGATAATATACATCAAATTGGAGCTTGGCATTGAAAATGGTCAACATGTGACCGAAACGTTTGCCTTGATGCCTTGTTTTTTGTTGTTTTTTTTTCAGTAAATTTCTTACTGTTTTTAACTCGCTTGTGACGTTTTGATTTTTGAGAGTGTGTGGACTTTTCAAGTATTTTACTTTTTTGGGGAACAATGTTAATAGTAAATGTTTCTTGAGTACCAAATCAGCATATTAGAAAGATTTCTGAAGGATCTTGTGATGCTGAAGACTGGATTAATGGCTGCTGAAAATTCAACTTTGCCATCACAGGAATAAATTAGATTTCAAAATATTAAAAAGTTCCAAAAAAAGGTTATTTTAAATTGTAATAATGTTCTATAATATTACTACTTTACTGTATTTTTGATCCATTAAATGCAGCCTTGATGAGCCAACCCCAAACTTTTTGTACATAAGTGTACAGTTCTCTAGCCTTGTCTGCCATCTTAAGTTTATATTGCTGCAAGGAATTATGGGATTTCTGTGAAGAATATCATTTGGAACTAATGGCTTAATAGCAAAGCCTTTAAAACATAGTGTTCACCATAATATTCAATTTAAACCTTTTAAATGTGCATTCCATGTCCTGTTATGCATGGTTATTTGTATGTTGTTTCAAAGCTTAAAATGTCTTTGTAATCTCTGTAATAATAGATTCTGAAACAACTTTTCTTGTCTGACATCACCAATATAAGTCTTTAGAATGTTCTGTCAAAGAATATAATTGTTTTTGTTGTTTGTATGTTTTCTGATTTATGCCGTTCTAAATGTTCCATGTACAGTAGCATCTCATGGGTTGTGTCGGATTAAGATGAGTCTGGCTGTGGCTCATCAGGAGCAGATGGTGAAGAAGTTATTTTCAGGTCTGATAGTATGTCCCTCCCCTCAGGAATCCTGCGGCATTTGCCAGCATTGCTTTTAAACTGCATATTAGTCTTAGAGAAGGAGTAATTATTTTCCGTTAGTCTTTAGTCAGTTTTCTTAACAGCGTAAACTCTGTACTAATCCGTCATCAACATTACCAGGTTTGTGTGTGATGTTAACATTTAGCACTAACGGAACCAGAGAACAGGATTAGACTTGCAAGTGCCGCCCACAGAGCTGACTGAAGCTGGGTGAGCAGAGAGACCGAGTCCACCTGCCAAAAACAAAAATATGCCCACCTCCTCCTGTTTACAACCCCTCACTGTTTCCTGACAAGATGATCATCAGCGGTGCTGTTAGCTCATTCACTCAGCAGATAGTCTTGCTTAGTCATCCAACAGGTTAGCAGGTGTCAGAGCGGTTTAAAAAGGAAAGTCAGCATGATTTTGGCTTATGAGTCAGTTACATGTGTGAGTTTTCATCATAATGTTTACTATTAATATTTTCACAGGGTTATGTCTAAAAACGCAAATAAGGCTGCATAAGTGAACTCTGACGCTCAGAACTGATCCATGGATCCTCTGTTAAGTTTTTAAAGGAAAACTTCACCCCAAAATGTTATTTTTAAGGGGTGGTTGATTGTAAATGTAACTTTTTGAACTTTAGGTAATGTGTAATGTTGCTGTTTGAGCATGAACAAACAGAGATATTGTCTTTTAAAATTATGGCAGGTTAATGCCTACGGTTACTGCTGGTAGGGACTACAACGAGTTACTTCGTGGGTTGGTGACATCACAAACCCTGAAATTTCCCCTGGGAACATGCAACAAAGAGGGCAAGGCTGTGAGGTGTGACGTTTGTGGAGTGCACTAGGCGGTTTAGCGAATTACAACACAATGGGCCAGCTAACCAATCTGAGCCCATTGTGTATTAAAGGTAAATTATGTGGGAAAATAATGTTTTTTTTTTTTTTTTAAATGAAGCATTAACACATGCTAGACTGCACCCCATAAACACAATCAAGCCTAGAAAAAAGCAGTCAGCCACCCCTTTAATCTTAATTTCTGTCTCTTCTTCACACAATGCAATTGCATGGCTTGAGAAGACTTGAAATAGTGTGAGAAAAACACAAGGATACTATTTTTCCTTGTTGGGTGAACTGTATTGTTTCACGGAAAGAGGTGAGCATTTTACTCTTAGGTATTCATAACCAAAGAACACAACATTGTTCCTCAGGTTTGGCAGAGGGAAGCAGGTTTCTGTGTTGTCACACACTTGCATGAATGATCCGATTTGTTTTGTTGAAACTGAACTCTCTTTCTCTCTTTCTTTGCAGATGATAGTGTGGCTGGAGCGCTCTTTGGATAAGCTGATCAGTATTTTCATTATCTTCCTGCTGGTAACTGGCACACTGCTCATGGCCTTGCTGCTCACAGCTATGGTACCGTGTTTCCAAGCCACTGTCCTTGGGCTGATTATTCCACTGTGACGGATGTGATCCGTGACTGATCCCAAGCTTCATACGCATCATCTCTCACCAATTGTATTTTTGTTCACAGGTGCACCAAGAGAGTGTTCATATCATAGAGGTCACCAGTAACTTGATCAACGAGACCGTGTCCAACCACCCAGAGTGGGCCAAGTAAGCTGAAACACACCCTTATCTTACACTGGAAGTTAGGAATCTTCTCGTAATGTTGCACAACTGACTGTTTGTGTGTGTGTGTGTGTGTGTGTGTGTGTGTGTATGTGTTGTGTAGTTGGCTCCCAGAGGCCCAAGTTGTCCAGAAGGCTCTAAACTCTGCTGCCACAAATGTTTACCAACATGGGAGAGAATGGATCACACATAAGGTCAGAGTTAAGAGATGACAGTGCTTTTGAAGACTAAATGGAACAACATTCATAACATTTGAAGAGCCCGATAAAACGAAAGTGAATGGTGACAAAGGGCTGTGACCTGACAAAAAAAGCACCATTACAAGTACCATAAAAGTAATTCATATGAAGCTTGGGCTATATTCCAAGACTTCTGAAGTAATATGGTTGCTTTGGGAGAGAAACCAACTGCAAGTTATTCACTGAAAATGTTCTCATGTGCCATTGCCCTCAAATGTTGTTTGCGTTATTTTGAATACGCCCTTATGGAAAAGAAGAGCACTTTAGCATAGGCTACTTTTAAAAAAGATTACTAATTATGGAAATAATATACTTTAAAAATATATACATACTGTGTGCTGAATTTAATGTCTTTGGACACTTAATTGCATGTTAATTGCAATTAATTCAAAATATATTATAGCTTAAATATATATTTAATGCAATTTGCCAAACTTTAGGGTGCTTTTTTTTTTTATCAACGTAACATCTTTATACTGTATGTAATTTTATAATTACTTATTTTGTCCTTGAAATATTGTTAAAGTGTACTTCTGAATGTACTGGCACTATATTGTACTAAAATATATTTTAATCTCTTAAAACCTGCTTGTCATGTATTGAAATATATTTGTAATGATGAAGCTGCAATTTAGTACATTTAAAATATATTCACTTTAAACGCAGTATCGAATAACACACTACAGATTATTAAAAGATGATTTTGAATGTACGTTACAGCAAATATTTTAATTTGACATTATTACAAACGTCCTCTTTTCAAGTAAACTTAAGTGGCCTTTTATTTCATTTATTTCAATTATATTAGCTGCAAGTAGTTTTTAAAAATATGCTTTTAAGATTTTAAGTACGCTACAAGTGTACAATAATTCAGTGCACTTCTTTTTCACAAGGATATGCATATTCAAATGTTGGTTAGTTACAAGGAAAAAAATCATAAAGGTAAAGACAGTTGGGTTTAAAAAAGTTGTTTCAGAGGTGACGATATTGCATTTTCATTAAACATGAAAGCAAATTTTTATTTTTGTGAAATAACATTTAAGTAATTTAATTATGAAATTAAATCTTTAAATCAAATTTTATGTCCATGCCTTTTAATAATTTATGTTTTACAGTATGTCTCCGTAAAGCTGAATAATCATTTATTATGCGAGTGATTTTTAGTATGTGTGTATTGTAGCTTCATAAGATGTTGGGTGATAAAGTAAACAACACGGCTGTGATTGAGAAACAAGTTCTGGAACTGTGGGACCGTCTCTATCAGTCCTGGATTGTGAAGGTAATAACAAAACCTTACTCAGTTACACACACTCACTGATTTATTGTTTTTTTTGTTGTATTCCAGTCTGTGTTTTTGTGTTGTAGAACGTGACTCACACTGGACGACACCGTGGACACAAGCTACATATGCACAGGCAGAACAGCTGGCTGGGGGACATACTGGACTGGCAGGACATTGCCTCATTCGTTCAGGAGAATATCGAGACGCTGCTCTCGGTTAGGCTCCAGTGTGTGTGTGTGGTGGGGAGTGACTTTATTTGACAGATTGATGAATATGTTGTCTTCTGCGCTAGATATTGGAGTCTCTGTGGGTGGTGATGAGTCGAAATGTTGGCTTGCTGATATCCACAACAACCACGCTGCTCACCGTTCTGTTCCACAGCGGCACCGCACTGCTCAACTTTGCCTTGTCTCTGGTAATACACACAGACACAATCGGATTGATGGGATTGGATATTAGTGGTGGTTTTAAATATTCATTGTTTCTCTGGATGCATAGGTGATTTTCCTGACCACACTTTTTTACCTGCTGAGCTCCAGTGGCGAATACTATAAACCTGTGAAATGGGTTATCAGCCTCACACCCCTCTCCCAACCTGGACCCTCTTCAAACATTATAGGACAGTCTGTGGAAGAGGCCATCAGGTACACCATGTCCATGTGGATCTTTGGTTTGTCTCAAATACCCCCCAGTGTCCAACACAATATTCAAAGGCCCTCAATATAATATAATATTAACAGAGCTGTAACTATAAAAATAAGTGCTAATATATATATGCCTATATATCAGTGGTGTGGCGCTCCAAAATGAGGAGGCAAAGTCTTTTTTTTTTTTCTTTTTTTTAATCAAATGTAAATTCATGTCCCAGTCACATTTTCTTGGTTAAATGAACATTACTTACACTATCAGAAAAAGGGAAGAAAAAAAAAATCTAACGCCCGTGATAATATATATGAACAGAAGCTGGGAGTGTCCGTATAGGTAAATTAATTATTTTTAGCATTTTAATTAAGTTTGATTATTTTAATATGTTTAAATCATCCTGCAGCCACCTTGGACATTTGCTGAGGTCCCCTAGTGGGCCCCGGCCCCTGGTTGAGAACCACAGTCTTAAAGGGATATTAAAAGTAAAATACAAGCATGTCCCCACTAGTAATAACTCTTGACTCGTCCATCAGTTTGTAAAAGCAAAGGCAATAATTTGTAATGCACTTGCAGTAGAAGTCTATATACACAGGAGGGAAGCAGAAATGTGATACAGAGATTTAACCAAAAAAAAAGAAAATCTTGTCATCATTTACTCAACCTCATGTCATTCCAGATGTGTATAATTTGCTTTCTTCTGTGGAACACAAAAAGAAGATATCTTGACTTTTTTTTTTTTTCCATAGAGTGAAAGTCAGTTGGGTCGAATGTTGTTGTTTTTTTCCAAAATATATTTTTTGTGTTCTGTAGAAGAAAGACATTTGTACAGGATTGGAATGACACTAGGGTGAGTAAATGATTATTGGCTGAACTATGCCATTAACACCAGGAAAATATACTGTACTTCGTGATCACCACAGGAGGGCAAGACTGTTCTGCTTTTTCTGCCACTTTGCCATTTGAACAGATCATTTAACAGCAATCATGATCGGAACTGAAATGGGGGTGAAATTGACTGGGAATAATATGCTGGTTAAAAATTTGGAGGGTTCATCTGCAGGTAAGGGTGACCCAGAAAATGGAGAATGAATGGGGTCACAGATCTGCTGAAGCACTGTGGTGTCCTTGAGCATGATGCTTAACTTCAGGTTTCTCCAGTAGAAATTAGCATAATGTAATTGACTTGGATAAAAACGTTACATTCACAAGCACACTTTCCCCTTCATAGACAATATCAGAAGCTGTGAAAGTGAAATGAGGAGAGGAATTCACTGTTTCCTAACTCAGTTCAGTGTGTGTGCTGATGCTGCCGTCACCCAGAATGCACAAAGATGTTCCATTAGACCCATTTTCATGAGCGCTATCACAGAGAGACTGATTCACTCTGACTCCAGTCAGTATTAGGCTGAGGGGAGAAAAGCCCTCTGTGTTTCTGCTCTGTCTCACTCTGTTTTCTGTACAGGGGTGTGTTTGATGCCTCTCTGAAGATGGCTGGATTCTATGGCCTTTATACTTGGCTTACTCACACAATATTTGGCATCAACATTGTCTTCATCCCCTCAGGTAAGACTAAAATAAACACAGACATAAAAACTCTCCTCTTCCTGTCTTAGGCATGTTTCACACCACATGTTCTGCATGTTCACACTGGCAGTGTTTGTGATGCAGCTCTGAACAAAATATCAAGTTTCTGGATGTCGTCTTGGAGTATTTCTATTATATTAAATAAGTCATTATAAGTATGGTCTGTTGCGAATCTAATTTACATGAAAAAATGGCTGTGTTAAAGATGCAATAGGTGATTGTCTTCAAAAACATTTTTTGTTATGCTATAGAATATTATATTATATTATATAAATGTATACATGTAAATATTTTCAAAATATATACTTAATGTGTGTGTATTTATATATATACAGTATATAATAAATAAACACAGTACACATACATATATTATGTAAACAAAAACTTTTATTTTGGATGCGATTATTCGCGATTTTGACAGCACTAATATATATATTCTGCGGAAGGCGTAGGACCAAGAAATGTTCGTCCAATCAAATTGACTTTCCTACCTGCCTGTCAACGTGTATTTGCATACCTCTGCGCACCCGGTTCGAGCAGACAGGATACATCATCAGCGCGGTCACGTACGCTATTGCAGACAGAGCGAGAATGGCAGACAAACATCAACAACCCGATCTTCCTTCCTGGTATTGTAGTACTTTTACTAACTGTGCTATAAAGTTTTCTCACCGGTGAATGACAAATGATGTATTGTAGTAATGTTGTCTCTGATCGTCTGATCTGCGTGTGTATATGTGTTCAGGGGGCGTGGCTTTGGACTGCGATTGCAGGGAGGGTGGGACGTTCGCGTTCAGTGCTATCAGGCTAAAGTTAGCTTTTTCCAAGATCTCCTACTGCACCTTTAAAACTGCCTGCAGCTGCTTATGCACACAGTGTGAAAGCTGTATCCTGTCAATATAGGTGACAAAATTATTTATTTTTTTATTTATTTGCATGTGTTGTAAGTCCTTATTGTTCATTTTGTGAGGAAAATTAAAATGTTTATTTCAAAGTTGTTTTTTTTTTGTTTGTTTTTTTTTTTTTTTTTTTCTTTCTTTTTAACAATGTCTTTAATATTTTTCTTGTTTCTTGTTTGTGGAAGAAAAAAAAAAGTACATGTACTTATTTACTTAATTATTTTACATATCTATTGTTGTTTTGTTTATGTATTATATAACTGTTTATTCCTTATTCATGTTTTTTTTAAATTTTTTTTTTTTTTTTTTTTTTTTTTTTTTTTTTTTACTTTCTATTCATCCAAGAATTCTGGAAAATATATCATGTTTCCACAAAAGTACTAGTCTGTTTTTTTCAGCTTTTTATAGTTTATAATAAGAATTTTTCTTGAGCAAATCAGCATATTAGAATAATTTCTGAAGAATAATGTGACATTAAATACTGGAGTAATGACTGCTGAAAATTCAGCTTTGCCATCACAAAAATAAATTACATTCTAAATTATATTAAAATAGAATACCGTTATTTTTAAATTGTAGTAATATTTTCCAATATTATAGTATTTTTGATTCAAATGCAGCCTTGGTGAGCTTAAAGGGTTAGTTCACCCAAAAATGAAAATTCTATGGGAGGGCCAGAGCGCCCTCAGATTTCATCAAAAATATCTTAAATTGTGTTCTGAAGATGAACGAAGGTCTTACAGGTTTGGAACAACACGAGGGTGAGTAATTAATGACAGAATTTTCATTTTTGGGTGAACTAACCCTTTAAGCGACTTTAAACATTAAAAAGTCTTGCTGACCCCAAGTTTATGTTCTCATCTTTGTCTTGCCTCTCTATCTTTGTCTCTCTGTAGCAATGGCAGCAATCTTAGGTGCGGTGCCGTTTTTGGGGACGTACTGGGCGGCACTGCCAGCGGTGTTGGATTTGTGGCTGGCACAGGCAGAGGGAGTCAAAGCTCTGCTGCTGCTCTTCTGCCATCTGCTGCCAACATACTTCGTTGACACGGCCATATACTCTGATATATCAGGGTGTGTTTGACTTTTTTTACTTGATTTTTTTTATGTCCAAATGTCAGCCAAACGAACAGTTTACCATTACTTCATTATTCACTAACCCAGAATATTCTCTTTGATTGTGTTTTTTTATATGTGTGTTGGGAGTTTGGTTTTATCTGTCAGTGTCTATCAACAACATTTGTTCTCATTTTGTTTGTATATATTTGTATACCACACCCTTCTATAATTTGCAGAGGTGGACACCCGTATCTGACCGGCCTCGCGGTAGCAGGTGGTGCGTACTATTTAGGTTTGGAGGGTGCCATCTTTGGGCCCATCCTGCTGTGCATACTGGTGGTGGCGTCCAACATCTACAGCGCAATGCTAATGAGCCCTAGCAGCAGTCAGCCAACGCCAGTGCAGAGCCACTTCCCTGTACATCCTGGCAGGTGACAACAGTCTATTATTGTTCATCGTTTTATTTGCTTTCAGCCTATATTAACTACTTAATCATTGTAATTATTACCTTTCAAACTCTTTTTCTCTTCAAATCCCAGGTCATTCACAGAAACCCCAATGCAGCTGAGGAAAAGCGATGAATGAAAGGCGTTTGAGCAGCAGCCTGTTACACTTGTTAACAGCACCCCCTTCTCTGGTGTATCCCATACACTTTAAAAGAGGGCAGTCTTTTAATATCTTCACCCTAAGAGATCTGTGGCTCTCATACTTAGAATATTGATGCCCCTTGATGTCGACCTCTGTGCTAACAGTTCATTTAGCACTTAGCACTGTGATGCTAAATTTGGGTAATGCTGGGATACCGGGCTCAAAAAAGCTATGCCGCTTGCACACTCCAGTGCAAAGTTTAGTTAGCACGCCTGTGCGTTGTCTAGCACTGTACTGGTGAATTATGCCAGTGCCACGATGCTGGCGTCAGTTAGCACACTAACAATACTACGTTTACATTGAGCTTTACTGTAACAATCCACCAGGGTCCCACTCAGTGGAGCATGCTTTCAGCCTATAGATCACTGATCATTTTTTGTTTATCTGGTAGTACTGATTATTTATCCCATATTGTGGATGTGTTTGGCATTGTTGTCATGTAAATGGTTAAGTTTGTGTGAATGAAAGGACTTTACTCTCAGATTTTACTATTTAAACACCTGTTTAAAGTGTTATATCTTTCTGTTTTCATACATATACAGTCTTTGTTCCTGGAGATCTACTGTACCTTCCCGCAGAGTTTTTTCTCCAGGAGTAGGACTGAGCAGCGCTGACCTATACAAATAGCCTTATTCAGGCTGAGGATTTTTTTTGTTTATGAACAAATTCTATCTCGACAATAACAATGTGAAACTAACTTAAACTAGTCTGAGTTTTGCATCTCTGCAGTTCTGTATTTGTCATTTTTGTGTTTTTTACCAGCTTACGTTCATATTACCTCAAGCATCTTAATGAAGTTTTTTGTTTCTGTTGGCTATAGACTGAATTTGCGTAAAGTACATTGCGATATGTACTACTGTTACATATGCATTTCTATATCAGTTTGGATTTTATTTCACATCTCTTGCAAAGCTTCCTGCTTAGGAAGGATGCTAAAATCCCTGTTTTGTATTAATGTATGTGGTTATTCCTCTTTGTAAATACAGTACTGTTGTTCAGTGCTCAGACATTATAAATAATCATCTTTTAACCAGTTAGACGAGATACAGTTTAGAGCTAAATGACCAAATGCTTCGGGCAGAAATGATATCAGCTTGTTTATAGGAGAACCTGTAGGTCAAGCTTGAATTGCACTGAATAGACAATGTACTCTGCTGTTTCCTCTTTATTTTAATAAATATTCTGTTAAAGACATCACTGAAGAGTGAAAGTGTATGCACTTTTTCGGTTCAAGCCAAATAAGAGAAATATGATTTATAGTTAATTGTGGTGATAGCTATATGTGAAAGAAAAAAAAGCATGGTTTTATTTTTTTTAATGTGAAATACAAAAAAAGACCAGAGTGTTTGTTTTGTTCATACGCAGCACTATTAAATTGTTTTAATAAAACTGATTGAATTTTTAATTGGGTACATCTGTATACGCTGTCTTTCTGGTTGTGTAAAACTGAATTGTGTTTTATCGGGCTCATTTAGGGAATTGGATGTTGCAACCCACTGCATATATTTTTGCTATTATAGACTGCAATTCCTGAGCTGATCTTAAACCATTTTCACAGTCATGTTGAAATGATTGACGTTCAAAGTGCACATTATACGTCCATCAATAAGTAACTTTTCTTTGAGTTTTAGGTATCTGGACTGACTGCTATAAAATGGTGGTCTAAAATTGCTGTCATGTATGGCGCTGTGGGTCTGCAGCTGGACATATCTCAATACAAGCAGAGTGATATAAATAGTAAAAGTCCCAGAGCTGTTAAAGGGATCATGAACGGCCTTTTTAATTATTATTTTGTACTGTTCTCTGAGGTCCACTTATAATGTTATCAAGATTTTTACATCAAAAACATAATTTAGGAGTAATAAGCTATTTTCTGTCCTGTTTTTGACCCCCCCATGATTACTGCTATGATTGGCTAACCTTTCACAGATGGATGGTGCTGTGATTTA
Organism: Sinocyclocheilus anshuiensis; assembly: GCF_001515605.1. Classification (NCBI taxonomy): domain Eukaryota; kingdom Metazoa; phylum Chordata; class Actinopteri; order Cypriniformes; family Cyprinidae; genus Sinocyclocheilus; species Sinocyclocheilus anshuiensis. Next base: position 459,768 of record NW_015540855.1, on the reverse strand, counting down.
GGTTAAAAACGCATAAATACTAAGTACATATCAAATGATCTGTAATAACAGACAAAGCAATAGTGATCACAATAAAAACAATTACTCACACTTGTGTTGCGACATTACTGTCGAATCCAATATAGTCGGCACAGCATCATATTTCAGTTTGTAAACGAATTCGCGGTAAAGTGAAGTGAACAAAGGCCCGAGTCCTTACTGATGTGGTCTTTAACTTCATGAAATCTAAAGTTTATTAAATAAAATGTGTCATTTTGGTTTCTGTGTAGACCTGCGTTCGTCGCTGTTGTCATTACCTACTACAGGCGCGAATCGGTGGGCGGGGCTAAACAGGCAGTGATGTAGGAGCAGGCGTTGATCTTCTGCGGAGGTGGTGCTTATCCACGCTATCACATCATAGAGTAGAGCATTCCAGCGGTTTTTAGACTAACAAGAAAGTTTATAGTTCTGAAACTTGCAAAAAAAAATTAGCACAATGACCTCTTGGAATTTTGATTTCTCAGTTCATGACCCCTTTAAATAGTCAAATTTGAGGACCGGAATTAACTATTAGTTTTTTTTTTTTTAAACCGTTATTAGTTAACAATGACCATGAGCTCGAGATTTATTTGCATACAATGTTACCTTTGGCCTCAGATGCCCTCTGATGAGTTCACACTTTCTCTGCCATTCTTCACACTGTCATATCAGAGCTATAAATTGCACCACCTCAGAAAGGATTTAGGTGGGATTGAAATCGATTGCCATTCACTTTTGCTTACACTGAACCGGGCTATTGACTATCTCTATCTCAGGTGCCGTGTGAGTGAATGTGAGAAGGCCGATTGCGTGGCCTGTCATCTGAAAAATGAGCAGTAGACGTGCAGCTTTGGTTTGTGAGGCTTTCGTTTTTGTTTGTAAGGTTCCAGTGTTCCATTTTCCCCCCTATTTTTATCACATCAAAAGAAAAAACTAATTTAAATGAGATAACTGTTTAAAAATGAAATAGCCTAATGCTTTTCTAAATTCCTAACATAGATCTGCAGTCAAGTTCCTACGTACTCAAAGTTGACGCTTCAAAGCATTTTTTTAATTGAATAACAGCAATTATATAAATAACATACTGCTCACTCATTATGAAACCTGATATATTAGCATGTGATCGCGCTTGCATGACCAATATAAGAAAATGCTCAATGCATCGTAAATTATTGTATGCTGAAATTACTGTACATTTTAAAGGCATAGCATGAGCGCCACATGAACTTTCATTCCAAACCTTACACCACTCATTAGTCTCCGTCAGCCAATTAGTCTTTTATATTCTGCCTCGAAACACAAGTGAAGCACTGCTGAGAACAATCGGCAGTTTTAAAAGATTAAATGATTCTGGGAAACCAGACGTTCACGCTCAGAAATGGGGTATACGGTTTATCAAAAGCAAGGTTTCCTCTGGTAATTTATTATAATCAGCATTTATCACTCATTTGCTAAACTAAATGTGTGAATTTATTTTCAACAACTTGCAATGCTTTGGTGAAATATACTTGGAAATATATCCTGGTTAAAAAAAAAAACTAAAAAATATGTTCACAGTAATCTCAAGTAAAAATACAATGAAAGATGAAAATACAATAAGACTTTCTCCAATTTTATTTCTCTAAGGCAAACACTGGCTAATTAGATCATTAGAGTAACTGCAAGTGTTCTTGTCAGTACTTCAGTCTTGTGAGTGCAGGGGTCTGAGATCTTAGTGTTGAGTATCTACTGTGCCACCAAGTGATAAACCAAAGCAAGGCAAAACTCTAACTATGAAACTTGAACCTTGCACTTGCACAAGAATGATAAAAGTTATGATAATTTTGATAATGTTTAAGCCTGAGAGTACAAAATCCAGCACAATACCTTAACAACCCTGCATTGCATGGTGCCCCATTGTGCAACAAAAACCTATTAACCACTGCCGAGGAACTTAAACCAACTGCACAGTTCTCAATAAAACTTTTGTAACCATGAAACTGCATGTGTGCACATGAACAAAGATCATACAGGCTAATAGAGAAGTTGGACTGTAAACTTTCTGTGGTTTATTTCTCCAGCCTGTGGATCATCTCAACACAGGGCTCTCTAACCCACCAATCAGCAGGCCAGACCCTCATCAATTCAACAAAAAAGACAAAAACAAAAGACATCCCTTTGACAAATATAAACACAGACGCTTGTTCACACTCGCACATCTCTACAGATGATCTTGAGGCCCTGTCCAAATACTCGCAAGATCCTCACCCATCCTCTGAGTCTGCAAGGAAACTGCCCTTTTATTTACAATTTAGAATCTGTATTTACAGTCTTACAATTCAGAATCTCACAATTTACAATCATTACTTAGAATCTTTTAGTTTTTTTCAGAATGTAGACTATATTTAGAATCTTTTTTAGAATCTAGAATCTATATTTAGAGATTTAAAATTTTGAATCTATAGAGTCTTGAATCTTTTTAAGAATCTCCAATGTGCATTTACAATCTTACAATTTAGAAACTCACATTTGACCTTTTCTTATCTTTATTTTGAAACTTTTGTTTTAGAATCTAGAATCTTACAATTTAGAATGCATTTTTTGGTACACAGTGACACTTTTAGGACAAAAAGGGTACAGATCATTTAAAGTATTTAGACAGGGTCAAGCGTTTTCAAGGGGAAAAAAAAAAAATCCTGATTCCACGTGACAAATCTCAAAACAGAGGGGTTCAATTTCCTTTTCCAACCATCTTCAACCATCACAGCTCAAATGAAATCTCAGACCATTTGAAAATAAAATCAGAAGAATGAAATCTCATGAATCTGAAATGCAGGACAATCTCTTTAGGCTATCAGACATCAGTTGAAATGTGGCAAGCAGCCTTCTTTCACCTTCAGATGCCAAATGAGGTGATGAATTAAAGAAATTTTACACAAAAGCCAGTAACAATTTAAAGTGAACGTAAACAAAGAAAGATATCAGACGAAAGAGTTCTTTCTCGTGCATGTACACAGTGAGACCAAGCCCTTGTACAGTTGGATGATATGACAGAAGATGATCCATCTCTTCCCAATCAACCCACGTGCTTATGGGTAAACCATGTCAGCTGAAGGGCTGGAACCCAAAGGAAGGCAAAAATTCGGGGCGAGTTCAGGACTGTCCTGAAATTGCGTGTTAAATTACAATAATATCTTTAATAGACAGACTTGACATAAAAAACAACACCAAACAAGTGAAAAGTGCTTGTACGTGGCACTCAAAAATGCAGAAACCAAAAAAAAAGTATCAACCTCTGGTGTAAAAAAAGTTACATGAACACTGATGATATGAAAAACATCCTGGTCAGACAGTCATCCTTTTTTCCTTGATTATAGCTCTATACGGTGATTGATTGCAGGTAGTCCACTGGCTGAGATAAAGATTGATAGACAGGTCAGTGTGTGTCGGTGGCCAGTAGGGGGAGCCCCTGCATCAAACGGATAGCAGACCACTGTAACGTCCACTGACAGTAGATCCATCCTAATGTGACACACTTGAAATCTCACATGCACTCAGACACACTTCAGCCTCTCCTTCATGTGCTAGATACCCTTCATTTCTACAAGGCTTGAAAAAATATTTAACTTAAAAAAGGGCGAAACTCCTGTGGAAAACACTGACTCGCGCATTCCCGTCACGCACACACACCTAAACACACACACTGATACTCTAAAAGGGAGGCGTTCTCGTAAACATAACCAAAATGCCCGCTGCCCCTCGAACGAGGAGGATAACGGCATCAAACTCAAGTTTCTTTCTCCACGAGTCTTTCTCTCCATCGTTCGTTCTTTTCCTCTGCAAAGGTGGAGTGATGGGGAGATTCATATACATACTGTATGCGGTTCTGCTCTTTGAGATCATTTGAAGGCAGACCACCAGGATTGAGAGGAAAGCAGTCCTTTCTCTCACGTTCTCTCCATCAGCGACGGTGTGAGAGTCTGTCCATCTGTCCATCCGTGTGCGAGCTCAGAATATCTCGGGCAGTGTTACGTTGCGGAGCAGCCACTGCTGCGAGCGGCTCCCGGTGCAGTCCTTGACGCTGGGCACCTGACTGTCATCTTCAGACGCCTTATCCAAACACTGATTACTGTTCACGTGTACCAGGCTCAGCTTCTGCAGGAAGAGAGAGACAGACATGCATTGTGGGTGAGACAGAGCAAAAACACCGGTTATGTTTAGAACAGAATTGTTGCTATATATATTGCTATATAATACACATTGATCTCACTATGCTGTATGTTAAGTTCCACAAATGGCATCCAATTATCATCACCCAGCAGTCACAAAATGCCACATTTGTTGAATTACGTACTCTACTGTATAATTACTGTAGTGTATATTCCTAAAAA
>NW_015540855.1:444396-454839 GCF_001515605.1 Sinocyclocheilus anshuiensis | reverse complement strand
AATAAATCTGCAAAAATGTCAACGATTCTGTGTTTTTCTGTCAATATGGGGTGCTGTGTGTACATTAATGAGGAAAAAAAATTAACTTAAATGATTTTAGCAAATGGCTGCAATATAACATAGAGTGAAAAATTGAAGGGGGTCTGAATACTTTCCGTACCCACTGTATATATATTGTATGTGCGTGTGTGTGTGCGCGCACTTCTCAGAATGAGAGACTGAGGACTGACAATAAAAGTATTCATATGTATAGGGATTCTCAATAAAATAAATAAATTTTATTTAAATCTACATTATTAATATCTACATAATAATTACAAAACTGAATTTTAACAATTACATTTTTATGAAATTTATTTTAAAAAATACACCAGATTAAAAAAATATTATGAAAATGGCAGGGCAGGTAAAAATCTGAAAAACAAAACATCACCATTGAGCTCTATAATTGCTATTACTTTGCATTTTAGACCAATTTTCTTTAAATTTCTCAATGTTTGGGTGTCCATTCAAATGTGTAAAGGGAGAGTTAAAGATCATGTCTGATATTATGCTTAATTTGTCACAACAGAAAAGCAAGTTCAAGTTGAGCGCACTGCATTGTGGGATCCCATGCTGTGAGCTAGATTCATGCTCCTTCAGGCAAATGTAGTAGGTCATCCAGGTATTCCTGTGCTCAGTATTCATAGTGTAATACAATATTACTGATAGTAAGCAGTATGCCACTCCACGCTATACACGCAGGACTGGACAACCTGTGCGCTCCAGGGCAGAGACAAATTGTCGATGCACAGGGATTGCTTTACAGTGGAGCATGTGTGTGAGTGTGTGTAATGGGCCTTAGGTAAGCTGAGTGCTCTAGAGTTTCAGTCTAGCGGGAAGCATTAAGCCGCACAGATACAATTAGGATAGCGGTAGAACCTATAAGACACACAGTGTAAGGTGTGAGGCCGCACACACACGTCGATGAGCTTGCGAAGGTAATGTATGGTAATGCATGCAGGAGAGGTGCTCTCGTTGGCAAGAGATTTCCTGATCGTGCTCACTGTGAATCTCCTTTCCTTCCACTCTGTCTGTCTCTCTCTCTCTCCCCACGAGAAAAACAGAACCTTTATCTGACAGTGGAAAGTCTCTGCTCGAGTTCTCTATTCTGTGCAGCCTTCCGTCTCTCCGGGCACCGGGCCAACGTGGTGGGGCTTCGAATCTGGGGCGAGAAGGGGGAGGAGGAGGAGGCTTTGGAGTAACAGGCATCTCTTTAAGCCAACAGCAGAGGATTGCAAAAAGCAATCTTCCTCTTTCCTCCCCTTGGCTAATTCACTCTCCTCAGGCCTGAAGGTGCGTTGTGATGTACTTTTAAGATTGACAGAGAGGTGATTTAATCTTACTAAACTAGCATCCCTTCAGCAGTGTTTATAAGGGAAGCCATGGGGTGTATGTGTATGTTAGCAAATGGCTGCAATATAACAAAGAGTGAAAAATTTAAGGGGGTCTGAATACTTTCCGTACCCACTGTACATTACAAGAGAAGGACGAGTGCGCACCCTGCAGACAGACAGCTTTAAAGGGTTAGCTGGCTGTTTTTGATGTTATATGACATATATGAGGCCATTGCGACCCTTGAGGTGAAAATCAAGAGTCAAAAGCACATCTGCATACATGCATGCAAGCATGAGAGAACAGTGCAAAATGTGTTTAAAACATTGTTTTACACGTTTCACCACCTTTGTCATCACCTAGATGTCATTAAGTGATAATCAATATTCAGAATTAATCACACTTGAGCCAGGTAATAAAGGTCTTCAGGATCACTGGAAACTTCCAGGCAGGTGTGTTGGGGCTAAACTCTGTAGGAAAGTGACCCTCCTGGAGTAGGATTGGACACCCCTGGTCTACTCTAATTATAGACAGTCTTAAACTTTATAGATAGTCTTAAACAGCTAATCAAGGTCTTCAGGATTACTAGAAACATCTAGGCAGGTGTGCTGGAGAAGAGCTGCAGGAAGGTGACCCTCCAGGAGCAGGATTGGACAGAATTGGATTGGGGGCTCGTCCGGGATAAAACATGTTCAGGGAGTATTTTGGATTCGAAACAAATTCCATCAACAGCATCTGGGGCATGTTCTTAATTACCACAAGCAACAATGTTCACTTGTCAGTTTGTAAAAACAAATATTTACAATATCTGACTTGCAGTGGAACTCAAGTGGGAAGGCATTAAAGAGCAGATTAAAAGCATAAGCATGTATTTTCATTAAAACACATTATTTCTTCTGTACAATCTATACAAAATGTGTATCTCAACTGTAAAGTTGTCAAAAACAGTCCTTTTAGGTATCTTTATGCTTATCAAGCAAAAGGCTTTTTACCAGGGGTAGCCAACCCTGCTCTTGGGGGACCATTATCCTGCAGAATTTAGCTCAAATCCTAATCAATCGAACCTGAACCAGCTAATCAAGGTCTTCAGGATTACTAGAAACATCTAGGCAGGTGTGCTGGAGCAGAGCTGCAGGAAGGTGACCCTCCAGGAGCAGGATTGGACAGAATTGGATTGGGGGCTCGTCTGGGATAAAACATGTTCAGGGAGTATTTTGGATTCAAAACAAATTAAGCTCTATCAACAACATCTGGAGCATGTTCTTAATTACCACAAGCAGCAATTTTCACTTGTCAGTTTGTAAAAACATATTTACAATATGTGACTTGCAGTGGATGTCGAGGGGGAAGGCATTAAAGAACAGATTAAAAGAATAAGCTTGTATTTTTGTTAAAACACATTAATTCTTCTGTACAATCTATACAAAAATGTGTATCTCAACAGTAAAGCTGCCAAAATCAATCCTTTTAACAACTCTTTTAGGTATCTTTATGCTCATCAAGCAAGGCTTTTCACCGGGGTAGCCAACCCTGCTTCTGGAGGACCACTATCCTGCAGAATTTAGCTAAAATCCTAATCAAACGAACCTGAACAAGCCAACCAACCAATTAAGATCTTCAGGATTACTTGGCAAGAATGTTGGAGCAGGGTTGAAATTGAAGTCTGCAGGAAGGTAGCCCTCCAGAAGCATGTAACTTTGGATGTAACTTTACACAGACAAGATTAGCAAGATTTAAGTATTGTGTATTTTAACATTTATCCTGGTGTAACGCCCTGCCCCATAGAACAGTAAGAGCATTACTGTAAATTAGATTTTGTGATCTGTTTCACATTTACACACTTACCACAGGGTCATATTCCCAGAGCTGGTTGCCTTTCAAGTGATGGCACTTGAGCATCATAACCGGACCATTGAGTTTAGACACATCCAAACAGAGGTCATCAGTTCGGATCTCTTTATTGGCTGTGTACGAGAAAACCTGAGCGGGCGGAAAAGGTCACAATACATCAGTGTCATACATGTCAAGCATCAACACGATTACTCTAACCAAGTTTGTGTTTTAAAAGTGAGAAAGATGACCTGGTTTCCACCCATGCCATGGCAGTTGAAAATGCCCACTTTTTCATTCTCTTTCCTGGCCATGTTATCCAGACACTGGTTAGTCTCAACATTACGGATCTGCAATCGGACAGATCACACAAATAGATTAGACACACTCAAGCAGCTCTCCTGCATGAATAAACACAGTCACGTCTCTGTCTGAGTGTCCAACATGGTTAATTACCCAAAGCTTATCGCACACCAGGGGGGAGTATCGACGAACTAAGAGACAACTGTGCCAATCAAACACACAAACACACACGTAAATGTATACTTGATGAAAGACAGCAGATGGAGGGAAAGACAGCTCGCTGCTTTCATCCAAAACACTGAGTTACACAAACGTCAAGATCAGTGGGGCTTAAACCATGACAATCACATCACATTTAACAGCTTCGCTGCTATTATACTTAGCCAGTGTTTCATGCAAATGCTGATTTAATACTTGGCTGTTTTAATAGTTCTGTTATAATCATTGTAATGCACAGCCCCTCAAAGGGTTGGGTATTTCCAAATATTTTACAACTATTTAGATTCAAAATGACTGCAATTCAGATTCATCAGCTCTTAAATGGTTCAGATTCCGATTCTGATTCAATCTGATCTGATTATGATTCAGTAGGCTATTTTCACTTATAATGCCAATTCTCTCTCTGCTAATGCTTCTTCACACAAGTAACTCTTCTGCAAAAATATTAAATAAAAAATAAACATAAGGGTCCACACTACAGCAGAATGCGATGACAGGAAGCAGTGCACTAATACATTTTCAGTCAGATACAAAAATAGGCATGGAGTGAAAGATTGATCTTGGGATTTTACCCAGCCTCTCTTACTGCTTTATCTTATTGTGCTAGCTATTAAACCTTTTCATGCACTACTGTTCAAAAGCTTGGGATCCGTAAGATTTTTTTGTTAAAAGAAATGAATACTTTTATTTAGCAAGGATGCATTACATTGATCAAAAGAAAGTAAAGGCTTTTACACTGCTACAAAAAAATTATATTTCAAATTAATCCTGTTCTTTTGAACATTCAATTGATCAAAGAATCCTGAAAAAAGTATCACGGTTTCCACAAAAATATTACACAGCATACCTGTTTTCAACATTGACAATAAATAGCAATATTAGAATAATTTCTGAAGTATCATGTGACACTGAAGCCTGGAGTAATGTCTGCTGAAAATTCAGCTTTGCCACCACAGGAATAAATTATATTTAAAAAATATTTGTAATAATATTTTACAATATTAGTGTTTTTACTGTACTGTATTTTTGAAGAAATAAATGCAGCCATGTTGAACATAAGAGACTTCTTTCAAAAACTTCAACCCCAAACTTTTTACTGGCTACACATGGAACATTATTGTGACGTCACTTGCTCCATGTATTATTCTGTCTGTGTCCTGCCTTACACCTTACAATGTCACCATCAGTGGCGAGGAGTGACAAAGATGAGCTAAAAGGGAACGAACCATAGACAGCACAAGGAAGATAGAGCCTTAACCAGTTAGAAGAACAGACAGACTGAGCGAATTTCAGACATCAGAGATGACGCGCATGTTTTATTCATAAGAATGTCTGAAAAAGAGAGGCAGCGATGGACAGATGGAACGAAAGGGTGAGAGACGGAACAGGAAACAAGACGATGACAGAGGGAGAGCAGACTAGGAGAGAATAAATGTCTCTCATTTCCTGAACACAGTGACTGGAATTTAAAAAACAAACAATCAATTCCTGTGACAGTCAACCCCGCGAAAAAGAACGCCCCATGCTAATTCACTCCTGTGCTTCTTTAACACACACACACAGAAATGTGTTTATCACACTATGCAGTGATTTCCCTTTTGCTATCAGCATGAGTGTGCGTGTGTGAGAGAGAAAGTGATACAGACCTCTCCCAGCGAGTAGTAGTGGCGTGGTATCTGGGAGTCTGGGTAAACATTTTCTAGGTACCAGGAGAACGGCTTACACTGCAGTCTCTGTCTCAGGGATGTTCTGGATGAGATGTCTCCATAATCCACTTTCGTCACACCTGAAACAAACAAACACATGAGAATGCAAAATGGTTAAAAAACTTTAACATTGCGATTTTCTAGGATGCTGTGGGTGGTTAAGGTGCTAAGTGGTTTGTAGGGCATTTGGGGTGGTTGATAAGTGGCACTATTAATCTTGTCAACAAAATTACTGCCAATTATGTTTTTTAATGAAGACTTTTTTGATTTTGTCAATGATAATAAAGAAAAGGTAAAACAGTATTGCTATTGTTAACTAAAACAAACGATTAAAACCACTTTTGTTAAATGAATTAAAGCTGAAATAAGATGCAAATAGTACAGGAGAACTTAAAGCAAAGAACTTAAATTAACATTTTAAATTTGAACTATTAAATTAGTTAAATATGAAATACTAACATTACTAAAATAAAGCTAAATAGAAAAATAAAAAAACTTATAAAAATTATTAAAGTACATACCAAAATTACTAAAACTTTAAATCTTAAAATATATCAAAGCACAAAAATCATCTAAATATTATAAATCAGATCTATAAATATTATAATAGTATATAAATAACACAATAAAACAGGGTGAAAGACATGCATCATAATATTTATCAAATCTTTAAAGATTTGGTATGTATTTTAAACTTCAGCAATGTTATTTTTCGGCCACTCAAATACATACTAAAATTGTGAGATTAAAACATTCACTATTTTGTAAAGAATATTTTCTTCAAAAGACAAACAGCTGTGTACTGTGCTGGATATGGTTTAGAGCTCTACTTCAGTGTAACTGTTTTATTGTTCCCCAGACAAAACACTGCAAGCCTGGTCGCTTACAAATGTAATAAAACAGTTCTCCTCCACAAGCGTCATGACTTGTGGTATCATTCATGTTTGTAGCACAAATGCTAAAGGACAAGTTACAGGCTGAAGTTTGATACTGAAGGTTAGGGTTTTTTGTCCAGATGCTTGCCTTTTAGCCGTAACAATAAGGAGAGAGTATACAAAGGCATTTGTGTAGAGGAGGGAAAGAATAACACAATATGCACACAGTCACACAGATAGCTCTGAGCAGCATTGGACACTATTGACAGTGACATTAATATCTATTATCCAACATCTCCTTCTGAGTCAATACGGCTCGAGTGCCCAAGAGCGCTGATAATACACACACACCCCATTAAAGAGACAGACACAGAGATAGAGAGACAGTCATAGAAAGACACCAAGACAGAGAAAGGCAAAGAGACGAGACTGAGAGACAAGATAAGGAAATGTTATTTCAAAAATTGGCAATATTGTGTCCTACTATAATCTTGAACTATGTGTGACTCCCAAAACACTGATTGCATGTGTTATATGGGTGAAATGAGTCAAAGTGCAATTCATAACATAAAACAAGTATATGTTACATTCTTAGCCTTGCCACAAGGGCAAAGAAATTTTCTTTTTTTTTGGCTTAAAACGATTATGAAAACAAGATTATCGGGATAAAACGATTATTGTGCTGCATTCCATTTGGCAATGATGCCCACATTGTGTCTTGTGTTATAAATCCAGCCCACTCCTTTTATTAACAGCAGTGCTCTTTTGCCCCTCCATAATTGTTGTAAAATAATTGTTGTTGCTTTACTGTGGGACATGCTTGATATTAAAAACAGTTAGTTTACTTGTCTTCAAAATAATTTAGAAGACTTTTTACTTACATTAGCCAAGCATTAGTTTTTGTTTTTTTTTGTTCTGGCATAGAAATTGTGGAACTGAGAAATTAATACTTTAATTTAGCAAAAATGCTTTAAATTGATCAAAACTGATGATAAAGACATTTATAATGTTATAAAAGACTTCTATTTCAGATAAATGCTGTTCTTCTGAACTTTCTATTCATCAAAGAAACCTGAAAAAATTCTACTAACAGTTTTTTGAGCAGCAAATATTAGAATGATTTCTGAAGGATCATGTGACTGGAGTAATGATGCTAAAAATTCAGCTTTGAAATCACAGGAATAAATTACATTTTAAAATATATTCAAATAGGAATATATTGGATCAAATAAATGCAGGCTTGGTGAGCAGAAGAGACCTTTATAAATAATAAAACATAATAAAAACATTAAAAACCTTACTGTTCAAAACATTTAGACAGGTAGTTTATTATATATTGTAAATTATATATTGTACATATTGTATACTGTATACTATTTTTCATATAACAAATATTGTAAATTATATATTGCATTATGTTATACATTATATACTGTATATAATGCCCATATGTCTATATTGTTTGTGTATATATTGTAACCATTTCACTCTTTGAGTTGTGCACTTGCCTATGTAAACTGAAATTGTGTGTAGTGTTTGTGTTTCTGTATTTTCAAACTTTACTGTGTATCTGTTTAGGATGCAGATGTGTAGCATGTAAACGTGACTGACCAGGTGAGATGATGTAGAAGAAGTTCTTGAACTCATCCATCCAGACCTCTGCCAGCCGCCTGTTGTTTTTGTTGATGATCTGGCCAGTTCCACCAGGGAACGTGTACGGCGTCGCCTTACGGAACACGTGACCGACGTGAGAACACGTGACGATCTCAAGCGCCCCCCCGCATTGCCAAATCTGATAAACAAGGACAAATATTAGTTCTCAGAGTATGAAAAATCATCAATAACTTTATATGCACTATATAAGCACAAGTGGAATTGTGGTGGTTGAATATTATAATATTAGCAGTGAGACTGACCCTGAAGGACATCTCCAGGTTCTCTCCTCCCCAAATGTCCATGCCTGCATCATATGTGCCAATCTCCTGGAAATAACCTCTGTCTATGGAGAAGAGACCACCTGCCATAGTGGGGGTCCTGACAGATGATGCAAAAACAAAAAAAACACAGTTTAATTGCAAACAGGCCCTTCAGGGGAATGAACATATCTTATTAAAGCAGCTCTTCCTCTCCTGTTCACTCGGTTACAAACAAGCCCGTTGTGTGTCACTCAGGGGAATGAGATCTTCAGTAGAAATGACATGTTTACATGCATCTATTTTGGCAACAACATATCCTTCTTTAAATATCTTTCACTCGTGCTCGTCCATTTCCCTCAGCAGGCACTCTCTGTTCTTTCCTGTTTTCCTTCCATCCATCCCCTGCAGCACGTCTCATTCACAGTCATGTTTTCCTCAAGTAAGAACCTGTTGTTGTTATGCTCTCAAGTTGTTTTCATGCAGAGAACCAGGCTCTGAAGTAAAAAAGGAGACGAAGTAAACGAGGGGTCGTGAGGGGAAAAAATACAAAAACAGAGAGCGGAGTGGTGTCAGAGTGTTCTGATAAAAACAACGTGCAGCTCTGAAAAACAGGATCTGTGAAGAAATCAAGCAGTAGAAGGCTAAGAGCTACTCTGTTCCTGTAGTTATGAGGTGAGCAAAGTGCTGGTGTGGATTAAAACTCCCCTCGTCTTTGTGTTAACTGCAGTGTTTAGCTGCAGGTCTAGAGAAACACTTCTATATTCCGCAGCTTTAAGTTGCATGTAAAATACCTTTTAGAAAGGAAAAAAAAACGAAATGTTGAATTTACATTTAAAAGGCCTTTACAAATTGGAGTCATTGCCTACTGTTTAACACACATACTCTGTGATTCATTGTGTCGTGGCGCTTATGCGGGCAATTTGAGTTCAAATCTGGCTTGTGACATTTCTACCTCTATTCACTTACTGTTTACATTCCTATCTCTTACATTAAAAGCTCTCAAAAGGGAAGAAAAATTAGTCATCTGAAAAAAAGCTGTGTTCGAAACGGAATACTAATGTACTCTACACGCAGTGGCTATTGCACTACTTTGTTAAAAAATGTGGAAACTGAACATATGTGACAATAAAGATATACAACAGTAATACTAAAAGCAGGACAACAGTACATTTATAACAGTAGTAGTACATTGCTGACACAGTCTGAAAAAGGAGATTATATTTTCAATGCAATACAGGTGCATCTCAATATATTAGAATGTCGTGGAAAAGTTTATTTATTTCAGTAATTCAACTCAAATTGTGAAACTCGTGTATTAAATAAATTCAATGCACACAGACTGAAGTAGTTTAAGTCTTTGGTTCTTTTAATTGTGATGATTTTGGCTCACATTTAACAAAAACCCACCAATTCACTATCTCAACAAATTAGAATACTTCATAAGACCAATAAAAAAAAACATTTTTAGTGAATTGTTGGCCTTCTGGAAAGTACAATTTGAGTTGAATTACTGAAATAAATGAACTTTTCCATGACATTCTAATTTATTGAGATGCACCTGTAGTCTCTTAATGCTCACCAAGGCTGCATTTATTTTATCCAAAATGCAGTAAGAACGGTAATATTGTGAAATAGTATTAGTTTAAAATATCAATTTTCTATTTTAATGTATTTTAAAATTTAATTTATTCCTTTGATTGTGTGTGTGATATCATCAATTTTGAAAACAGCTGTGCTGCTTAAAGGGATAGTTCACCCAAAAATGAAAATTCTGTCATTAAAGCTGCAGTCCGTAACTTTTTTTTGGTTAAAAATTATCAGAAATCAATATTTGAGCAAGTACATAACCAGCCAGTGTTCAAAACTATCGCCTTACTTTAGCCAGATTCACAACGGTTAGCTTATAATAATGTTTTCTAATTTGAGTGGTACGGGTAGGTTTTCGCAGGAAATTCGAGCATGGCACTGCGTCATTACGTCACGTCTGTAAACATAAAGAAGTTGTCCCGGCTACTAGGCTGTTGCATGTGAGGATCCTGCAGGTGGCCGTTCGTTTATAGCCTTTTCTCACAGCAGCTAGAATAATTAAATGTATCATTTTGATGGCGGATTGTAATCCATAAAGGATTATGTGTTTATGAAACACATGTGAATGAAATTAAATTATATTCCAGTTATAAATGTGCTTCTGATTACAGATAGCCTGGGATTACACAAGAT